>NC_091120.1:178648395-178785895 GCF_040183065.1 Periplaneta americana | reverse complement strand
ATTCGTTCTACGTCACAAGACGTTCCTGGAGCAAATTTGAAATATGATACAGTGTACCTTACTATCATCAGGTGAATAACTACTTTATGAATATAATAGTGTATCTCGTATGTGCCACATAATATTAAACCCATAATTGTTTTCAAGAACATTTTTTTATTTCTATTGTAATGACAGCTAGGAAGTTCGTATCGTAATTCCGATATTGAACTTGGACTGTAACGCAACTGAATGCATAGCAGCACGAGATGACAGCGTTTAACAAAGAATAATTCGGAAAAAAAATAAACGTGTTACACATTCCTGTTTGCATAATTGTTTAATAACAGATGAGTTTACTTTTTTGGAATCATGTATAATATTAACATTACTTAAATAGTAACAGGATAACTCAGTTTTTTCAGATCCTAAAATATTAATATAAATTAACAATATTCTTCAAACTATTCACAACTGCACACAGCTCCATAGAATGATACTATGCGTTGTTTATTTGTGAACTGCGTATCGTCTACAGCAGGCATGCCAAAACCCTGCACATTGTGCAGTAGTCTCTGTGCGATGTGCATTTTCTATTCCCCTACCTGGAGGGAGTGAATCACCTTGGAGGGGAACGCGACAGGGCTATACAGACCTGCAACAGCATATCAACTTTTGTTTCTGTAACGCAGTTTCAGTACGGGTACTGATTTGGCTGTCTGTGAATGAGAGTTATGATAAATAAAATGAGGAGTCCACAGATAACGAAGAAGAGAAATTACAAATGATATAACATTATTGTTATAATGTTTTCCTCAGCCAACAGTAATTGTTTTAAAATGAAAGGCTTTCATCAGCCCATCAGCTTTCATCAGTGTGTTGTGAGGTGACAATTTAGATCAGCGCTTATTTCTTCGGAATATGTATGATAAGTCTTTCCTGTGTTAAATTTTAACGTACCTTGTTAATATGTTTCGACCTATTTTTGGTCATCTTCAGAACTGGTCGTTGTTGGTGTGGGCGCCTCTTGTTTCCTGTGTGGGTGCGTTCGTAGTGTAGAGTCAAAGAGTGTATGTGTTTTGAAATTGAGTTGTGTTGAGAATATCGTAGGGGTGTGTTTTCGTGTGTCTGTATATTTCATATTGTTCTAGTGTGTTGAGTTTCTGGCTTTTTGGTTGGATGTGCAGTATTTCCATGTCTGTGTTGATGTCTCTGTAGGTGTGGTTGGCATTTGTGATGTGTTCTGCATATGTGGAGGTGTTTTGTAATTTTGTTTTTTCTTAATTGCTTTTTCTTAATCAGTACTCTCACGGCAAAACGAACTTGACAATGGCGTTGTTTTGGAGTCTGTACTAACACAGCCATCAAAGGTTAGACGACTTACGACTTTCATTTCATAAGCTGGTAAGTGATGAGAATATAGTGAGGAATACATGTGAGGCTCTTGAGGTTGTAAGGAGCGAAGAAAGCAACTATTTGCAAGACGGAAAAATGTTCTGGAAAAATATATAATGGCAAATTTTCCTTCTCATGTTACTATATTATGCTAATATACTTACATTAATAAAACTTTAAACCTGACATAAAGAGAATATCGTCGCTTCACAGCTTGTGAACTACACTTTTAATTTCTTTCAGTAACGCTCCCAATGGTCGATACTTGCTCTCAACGTTTTCCAAATAAACTATATGCGAATTTAAATTCTAAGCTTAATTTATATTATTCATTAATATTGATGTTAATTCATATTGACATACAGCAAGGAAATTATTTCAGTGTGAAAACTTCACAATGTTCTACTGCACATACAGACGTGGACAAATTATTAACAAAATTGACGATTTTTATGATAATTCTGTTTACAAAGTTTGACTTTTCAATTTAAACTACAGTTGACAATTTTGCATATTTCCATCATTACAGTAGACAGAAATATGCAAAAAATGTCAACTGTAGTCTAAATTGAAGAGTCAAGTTTTGTAAAAATATATAATAAAAATCTTCAATTTTGCTAATAATTTGTAAATTAGCAAAAATGTCAACTGCATTGAAGAGTCAAATTTTGTAAAAATAAAAAACAAAAATCTTCAGTTTTGCCAATAATTTGGAAATATCAAAAATGTCAACTGTAGTCCAAATTGAAGAATCGAATTTTGTAAAAATATACAATAAAAACTTTCAGTTTTGCTAATAATTTGTCAATATGCAAAAATATCCAATGTAGTCCAAATTGAGGAGTAAAATTTTGAAAAATATACAATACAAATCTTCAATTTGGCTAATTATTTGGAAATACACAAAAATGTCAACTGTAGTCTAAATTGAAAAATCATATTTTGTACAAATATATAATAAAAATCTTCAATTTTGCTAATAATTTGTCCACGTCTGTAATTAATTGGGAGTATAATATTTTATTCAACATTTGTAACAATGGTCCCAATAAATAATAATGCTCGACGAACAATGAATGAAATACTTGTTCGATTTTTGTTGGTTCGAAATTACTGCAATATTTTTTTCTTCAGATACTAGGCCTATACAAAAATCATATTAATAAATTATGCTTTACAAACCACTACTTTGTGAAGTATAACTGAGTAAGCCTAAAGTTTCTAGTATTACAATTGTCAAATATAGACACTGATAATAACAGTGTTTTTTCCTTCTGCTATGTGTGTTTATAATTTCCAAATGTCTATTTAATCCAACCCTAGAAGCGCAGAATAGATTATTGTACACCCCTCCAGCTAAGAACGGGTAAGAGCAACGCTTGAATGATGCAGTCTGCACAGACCGGCGATCCGCGCACAAAACTGCACATTTAGGGCCGTATTCATAGACATTTTTAGCGCGGGTTTCCGGTGGATGATCAGCGTTTTTCGTATTCATAAACCAGTGTTAGCGATAGGATATGATTTGAATTCTGTACTAGTAACCAGTGGATAGCCGGGGCTAGCTTAGTACGCTCGTAGGGCGTGCTGCGAAATGTCTATGAATAGCACCCTTAGAGTCTGATTTCTGGCATGCCTGGTCTATAGCGAGCGAGAGCAGGGCGAGGCTCAGGTGACATCTATACTCCTCGCTGTACTCAGCTGAAATCTACTGCTTTGGTACGAACTTCCTACCTATGATGATAACCGTTACTCCACAGCGGTGGTCTCAGACTACCAGTAGATGGAGAATAACTCTTCCATAATCCGCAATATAACCACCAAAATCCCAGCGATATTACATCATTTTGTGTGATAGGTAAACTGCGATGTCCATCTGTTTTTAAAAAGCGGAGAACGTGTTAATTATTGCGTAAATCATAAATTTCCTATCTCGTTATCTTAATACCTGCCAGCATTTTGTGTGTGTTAACAAAATGGATGTTCTTCCAGCGAGATGACGTCACTAATTGGCTTGCATTCGCATTTTAGTCCCTCCCGTCGTCAATATACGGTTCATCAAGAATTGAGGGACGCCGGGCGCCGGCGGCGTGGCTATAAGGCGCTTTTAATTTTCAGTCCAGTATCCAGCACATAACGTTGTCATAGTTACAGCCAGGCACCAGTTTAATACGCGCGCTCTGTGGTTTTAGAAAATATTGGCTGTAAACTTCCTTACTGCTTTCATATGATTGGCAGTAACCACTTCTATTCCGCTCCCAGCACTATACTGTTTCACGACATGCGGTGGGTTTATGGGGCGCGCTTAGGGGGAGGGCATCTCTGCAACGGTGTGTGTTCTACGCTTAAAAATAAAGTTCATATCCGCTGCTGTATTCACATTCATGGACTTGGTTCCGTATCACGTGCTAGCTATATTGCAATGGATTGTTAACCTTTATCGCGGTAGAGTTCTTTTGTTTCTGTTACCAACGTAACTCGTTATTTCCATTGCTGCAACACTAAAAGGAGTGGATTTTGAGGTTCCCCACCGCACAGCTTTACTGTTCATAAGATGGCTTATTTATACGACGTCCTGTTGTTTCGCTTACACCGCTAGTGCTTCCAGCCTCTGCAGCTGAATTGGCAGCGCTGACTTAAGAGTTCAGATCCCGGTGATAGCGAAGGTTTGGGGGGTTTTGACGAGAATTGTCTGTCTCCTCACTAGATATGGCGGGTAACTTGAGAATTCAGCATCGCATAAAAATGCAACCTCCTCTTGTTGTCCTTGTTTTCCCCCTGTTCTCCTTGTATTCCCCTTGTTCTCCTTGTATTCCCCTTGTTCTTCTTGCATTTCTCTTGTTCTCCTTGTATTCCCCAGTTCTCTTTGTATTACCCTGTTCTCCTTGTATTCACCTTGTTCTCCTTGCATTCCCTTGTTCTCCTTGTATTCCCCTCGTTCTTCTTGTATTCCCCTTGTTCTCCTTGCATTCCCCTGTTCTCCTTGTATTCCCTTGTTCTCCTTGTATTCACCTTGTTCTCCTTGCATTCCCTTGTTCTCCTTGTATTCCCTTGTTCTCCTTGTATTCCCCTCGTTCTTCTTGTATTCCCCTTGTTCTCCTTGCATTCCCCTGTTCTTTTTGTATTCCCATTGTTCTCCTTGCATTCCCCTGTTCTCCTTGTATTCCCCTTGTTTTCCTTGTATTCCCCTCGTTCTCCTTGTATTCCCCCTGTTCTCCTTGTATTCCCCTTGTTTTCCTTGTATTCCCCTCGTTCTCCTTGTATTCCCCTTGTTTTCCTTGTATTCCCCTCGTTCTCCTTGTATTCCGTTGTTCTCCTTGTATTCCCCTGTTCTCCTTGTATTCCCCTTGTTTTCCTTGTATTCCCCTCGTTCTCCTTGTATTCCCCTTGTTTTCCTTGTATTCCCCTCGTTCTCCTTGTATTCCCCTTGTTTTCCTTGTATTCCCCTCGTTCTCCTTGTATTCCCCTTGTTTTCCTTGTATTCCCCTGTTCTCCTTGTATTCCCCTTGTTTTCCTTGTATTCTCCTCGTTCTCGTTGTATTCCGTTGTTCTCCTTGTATTCCCCTGTTCTCCTTGTATTCCCCTTATTTTCCTTGTATTCCCCTCGTTCTCCTTGTATTCCCCTTGTTTTCCTTGTATTCCCCTCGTTCTCCTTGTATTCCCCTTGTTTTCCTTGTATTCCCCTCGTTCTCCTTGTATTCCCCTTGTTTTCCTTGTATTCCCCTCGTTCTCCTTGTATTCCCCTTGTTCTCCTTGTATTCCCATTGTTCTCCTTGTATTCCTCTTGTTTTCCTTGTATTCCCCTCTTTCTCCTTGTATTCCCCTCGTTCTCCTTGTATTCTCCTTATTCTCCTTTAATTACCCTTGTTTTCCTCGCATTCCCCTCGTTCCCCTTGCATTCCTCTTATTCTCCTTGCATACCTCTTGTTTTTGCTTTATATTCTTCTTGTTCTCTTCGTATTACTCTTGTACTCCATTTACATATTGAAAAAGCGGATGTACAAAGACAAAATAGAAATTTTCTATTTTCATATTATAACTAGGTTTCGTATTCCAGCTACCTATAAACTGGAATGAAGTTGCCTCACTCTTAGTATATGTGACGTCACAGCGCAGGTATAAGTACGTTCGTATACAAAATAGTTACGCCTCCTCTGCCCTCTTTCTCTAGAAAATCAAAACCGGGACGCAATTATAGTGAGTAGTCTTATCGATCACTGCTCTTACTAGTCGTATTATTTAAATAACTACATCTTTGTGGCTGATTGAAGGTTTATTGCAGAGGTAAAATGCCTTAGGTAAGACGCTCAAGCGTGTAATATTGCAGGGCGTAGTTGAGGATATTTGAACTAATATTTTCACTATCGATATATACAACATTACATATAAATTGTGTAAAATAAACGTAAAAGCGACAAAAAAACAGTGCACTGAAAGATACTGCAATACCAAAAGGCACAGAAAGTGTGTTGAACGTAATCAAAAAGAACCAGTATCATCAAAATCTGAAAATTGTGAAGATATTAACTCGACGTTTAGCATGGATTCGTGTGGGCTACCATGTTGTTAGTGCCAACATTCCAATTAATGAATTAAACAATCTACATTTTAGGGAATTTCTAGTAAAATACATATAAAATTAGTGGGTTTTCAATATCCTAATGAAACATGAAAAAAATATCAGACAATAGGAATATCTTGTACTACATCATGCACCAGTAACGTCATTTGCTATTAAAGAATTTATTTATTTTATTTTATTGGGTTATTTTACGACGCTGTATCAACATCTAGGTTAGTTAGCGTCTGAATGATATGAAGGTGATAATGCCGGTGAAATGAATCCGGGGTCCAACACCGAAAGTTACCCAGCATTTGCTCGTATTGGGTTGAGGGAAAACCCCGGAAAAAACCTCAACCAGGTAACTTTTCCCGACCGGGATTCGAACCCGGGCCACCTGGTTTCGCAGCCAGACGCGCTGACCGTTACTCCACAGGTGTGGACCCTACCATGTTGTTAGTGCCAACATTCCAATTAATTAAATAATCTACATTTTAGAAAATTTCTAGAAAAGTACATATAAAATTAGTGGGTTTTCAGTGATGAACGACATGCAATATCCTAATGAAACATGGAAAAAAATATCAGACAATAGGAATATCTTGTACTACATCATGCACCAATAACGTCATTTGCTATTGAAGGAATTTCTTGCAGTATAAAATCATTTCTAGTGAGATCCGCATATGTTCAAGTTCCGTAACTTACGAATGCACGTTATTATTCACTGCAAAGATCACGACGAAAATGAACGTCACAGCTTAAGCATGTGTTTAGTAGTATAGCTTCAGAATGTCGGCAGTTGACTGTACTCCATGAACACGCAGCGACGACGTGTTTATTTATAGCCTTATCCGTTGCATTACCTGTGTTCGGCATACTATATATCCAATGTGTCTTTAACTTCAGTCTTTAGGTAGCTGGAATACGAAGCCTAGTTATAACAAATATTGTTGGCTAACAGGGTGCTCTAAGGCAAATACCTAAGTTATATTGTTATACCTGTATTCTGTTTGGGGGTGAAAATGAGTGGTCATCATCTTCTTGTAGGGTCTGTATCACAAAAAAGTTTGATAGAAACAGCGAGAAACATCTGCTCAATAAAAATATATAAGGTAAGCCGATTTTTTTAATCTACGCAGTATTTACAGCTTAGCTGTACACTGGTGTGTATGGTAGTTATTAGCATTGGACGGGAAAATTGTAGACGACTGCCTAAGTAATCGCAGATGGGCTTCAAGCAAGAGACCCTCTTGGCTTCAAGTTTGCAGGCATGTCATATTCCTGTCCTGATAGCCTGTACACTTGGATAGGAAACAGCAGTTTAATAATAAATATGACCGCTTCTAGCTGTATTGTCGCTTATTTTTACATTTGTTTTCTTAAATAGCAGTAGCGGCCAGTGATCGAAATCCTCGGTGAGGCCAGATACAACTAGTTTAAGTGCCTCCGATAGGAAATGTTTATTCATGATATTAATTATTATTATTATTATTATTTTTATTATTATTATTAGTAGTAGTAGTAGTAGTAGTCTATTATTATTACTATTAATGAATAGTACATTATGCAACGAGCCTATAATGAAGGTAATTAAGAAGCGAGTATGGATATTTATGAAACGAGCGCAAGCGAGTTTCATAATTTTCATACGAGCTTCTAAATTACCATTATAGGCGAGTTTCATACGACTTTTTATGCTCGACCATATTTCTAACTTGATATTATTAATTTTCTTTGTATCTGACCTTGACCAATGTCCCGTATGTTGTGAGATGTGCGCAGACGCGAAAGTATTGATTTTTTCCGAGGAACAGATGTCCACATTGACCTTGCTAGGCCATAAGAACCTAAAGAGATAACACTGAAATTAAATTAGACATTGAAAAACGAGATGACAAATTGAATTTATTTGAATATTATTTACAATTAACGTTAATTATTATAGTAACAGAACATAACCTTCTGCGACAGTATTGGATTTCCAGCCTCCGTGACTTTTCGCTAAATCTCTTTCGATTGCATATCCGAGAATAATCGATACTTGCGGTTTTATAACGGTAGAAAGCTGACCTGTCATTGGCTGAACAGTTGTAACCTGAGTCGTCATTGGCTGAAAGACCTGACCTTTAATGAGTAGGTGTACTTTAATGACATGCATTAAAGGTCTGCTACCAGGTGTATAATTACTACATTTCGGCATGGTCGAGCATAAAAATAATAATGTCACTCACCAAATAAGCTGTTATGCTGTGAGTTTCAGTGATTATTTCAGTGTGATGATCAGGCTTCGAGACTTTGGACCCGATACAATAAGTTTACTGTGAATGTACTATAGGTTGTTGACTCGCTGCAGGTAGTGAAAGGTAGAGATGTGTTGAGGTAACAACGTTGCTATTTAGAATAGAGTACGGTAGTATGGCAACCGCACACATATGGACATTCTGAAAGTAAATATACATTACACAATGACAATGTCAAAAGAATGTGAAAAACATTTATTCCCCTGTCTTTTATAAGCATTTGTGTTTAATTATACACAGAGTTAATGGTGGAAATAAACATGTAGCAATTTTAATTTCTTCATTTATCCTATTGGTCGTCTTTAGGAAGTGCAGTTACAGTACCGAATTGCAATGTACTACAAGATACATTTTCAATGTCTCACACGTAAATCTTTTTCAGTTGTCTGCCAAACACAGTTTGTACTGTGAAAAGCTGCGCTCTACGTCGCATGACTTTATAGGAGCAAAACAAAAAAAACCTAACATCATTGCAGTCTCTAAGAGACAGTCCTTCATTCTCGGGTGACTCTATGTCCACTAATTTGCTGTTTATGTTACACAATGTTTCATATCCGTTATTTTTACATAAAATTGATTTCCACTTCTGTTTTACACGTTCAGTAACCGGTGTACTTGGTGTCTCATTAATTCTCTGTGTCATTTCCTCAATTAATTTGAGGGCTTCCGGCATCTCTTATTCTGACTTTTCTAACCGTTTAATAGTTTCAGACACAGATTGAAAATAAGTTTGTATGAAAACTAAATTATTCTTCAGAACCTTCAAATCCAGAGCGTTTTTCTTTGCGTATTTGTTGGCATTCATTCTACAGTACCCCCATCCGCTGTACGCTTTACCACTATACTCAGTACGCCGTTATGCAGATTTCCCACTGAACTGCTCTATTGGGTCCGAAGTCTCGAAGCCTGGTGATGATGCAACCCATATTATGTGTTGAAATTCCCCTTTCTTTCTTTTCTTTTTATTTTTTTCCCTTGACAGCAACAAGGCCAACAGAGAAGGTTATTTTGCACCACATTACCACTTAACCATTTATGTTGTCCATACCAGGATGCAATAGAAACTCGCGTTTTTAGATTATATGTCAGAAAAATTGTCAGCGATGTCGTAGGTATCTCGGTAGGCTCTCTCTTAATTTAAAACTTCCTTTCTTTCAATATTATTTCTTCTCGAAAAAGGACACTCTAACAATGAATTAACTACACCAGCATTATTTCTCGCATTTGTTTCCGTTTATATTTTCCCGAAATACATAACAACATTGGCCCAGATTCACTACTGTAGTACGAAGTACAATGTACAACACCCCCGCTTAAGTCATGAACTAAGACATAAGGGGAGAGAATAGTGTGGGTCTCTGCCTGCCAAAGAGCTGGAAATCTTGTTATTTATGGCCTATTTAGGAAGACAAGTTACCACTGTTATTCCCACCCCAATCTACCCTTGAGGCCGGCCCATGGATGGGAGGAGTGAAACCTGACCAGGCCAGACAAATTGTGCCTCAGCTACAACGTTTCAAGCGCAACCTCAAAGCCCGCGAATACACACGAAATGCAGAAGCCAGACCCGGCACGAGCGATTCTGGCCTCAGGAACAAATTTTACTGCAAAACAGGTCTATATACATCACAAGTCAGACCCGGCACGAGCGATCCTGGCCTCAGGAACAAATTTTACTGCAAAACAGATCTATATACATCACAAGCCAGACCTGGCACGAGCGATCCCGGCCTCAGGAATAAATTTTAATGAAAAACAGGTCTATATACATCACAAGCCAGACCCGGCACGAGCGATCCTGGCCTCAGGAACAAATTGTACTGAAAAACAGGTGTATATATACATCATAAAGTTTTCAAATGCTTCTACAGGCATATATGCCTCATTCAAATAACTCATACATTATACAGGGACATCATTTTATTTTTACTTCAATTTTTATTGTACCTGAGTTTTTTAATGTACTTCACTCCCACTCCTTCTACTAATGAAGTTCCAGCTGTCCTCCACACAGAATGAAGGCCGCATATAGTGAACAGCACTGAGTTAGTGAGTATAGTACGTTCCAGAAATATGTTTGCGTTTTCCAGTAACGAAAGAGCTTTCAATATTGAATCATATTTTCGCACAGGTACTGTCCGTTTGCCTACGTCGCATCCCGGTTTCCCCCACCTGCTTCTGCACGCCCCTCTGTAAAAGCTGGGCTGTCTTAGCTCTTTTCTGAAAACATTAATTTCTGTTAGGAATTGGACGTTTACGTAATATTATACAACTGTTTAAAATAACTTAAATAAAAGGGCCTCGTTAAGTAATTAACTGTCACGTGATTTCCCCCCTTTCTACGATCCTGCGGTATAACCACTTGGACGGACAGTAGATAGCATGTCTGAGTAATTTTATATTTTCTGGTCGGGCAGAAGTGAAGATTGAATTTACAGTACGTAAGGTACTCTTTTATAGAGTAGGTACAGAATTATTTAAACATGACTTGCTAGTACGAAGGACGAAACTGGCAATTGAAATTAGATGCAATAGTCTATAGTGCGATAATATGCACAAAAGAACTGAAGCCTGTTTCGAAATGAACGGCCACCATTTTAAAAATTTGTTTAAATATTCATATTATGATTATTTTTCAATTTAACTTCTTTATCTATATTGTACGCTAATGTGTTGTAGACAGTAGACTGTAATATGCACTGCATAATGAATACGTTCACATGGATAACTCAGTTCGGGAGTAAAAACACTTTTTCTTAATACAGTACTGTATTCTGATTAAACAAAAACCCAATGAAAATTACCGAACTCAAAATCGCGATATTTCCTACTTTACGTAAATGGATGAACTACTTTTCTTCCCTCCTGTACCTAGTAAAGTGATTTGTTTGTGTTTTACGTCAGTATCATCGAACTACATTCGTGGAAAGGGGGTAGCAAACTGTGTTTCCGGTTCTCTAAAGGTATAGCCAGGTTAATATTAAAAATGTTAGTAAAAATAAAATGATGTCCCTGTATAAAAACACAAAATTTGATTTCAGTTAAGCCAAGTGACTGAGGCCCGGCCTCACTTGCCTCAGTCAACCAGCCGCCACTGTTAAATAGTAGTGGGTTTCGAAGTTAGACGCTTCAGCCTAACCTATCCTAAACCAGTAGAAATACTCGGAAATTGTGATGTGCTGTAAGTGAGTTCTTCTCAGTCAGCTGCCAGCCACGGCCTGTAATGTTTATAGTAAAATATAAATAAGACAGGAGTGCAATTTCCCACGTGTCGTGACCTAGCAACGCGTGGACGGCAGGCGATTGTTTCAGCGCCGCCACAAACGAGAGTAATGGTGCCTAGGCCCGTTGCCAGCTGCTGCTCAAAACAAAACACGGTTGTGCAGTGATAATAGTGTTATAGAGGTCGCAGTGTTTTTCAAGACCTCGTCCCCGGAAGAAAATGTTGCGAAAACCAAGTCTCGACCTGACGCCACAAGGTGTTCTAAATTGTCGCTCTGAAGGTGCCCTACCCTGACTTCTGTGAAGTATGTGATACATACCAGAAGTATACGGTCGTGAGACGGCGAACAAATTGTACAGTGTGTTCACAGAGCCATGATGAGGTTATAAATTATAATGTAATTGTAACGAAACACGATAGAGATTTGGATAACAATAAATGCTGATTCACAATAAACCGGGAACGGAAATGACGAGAACGAGAACGGAAATAATGTTAAAATAAATATATTTAAATATGAGCAGTCACAATTAAGTACTGTGAATGCTCACATTTAAATACATTTATTTCAACATTATTGCCGTTCTCGTTCTCGTTTTTGTTTCCGTTCCCGGTTTATTGTGAATCAGCCTTTACTCCCCAAGTATTTTCTGTGTATTGACTGATAGTGATTCGTCCATCGGACGAGGACGTTAAATCTGGCGGCCCCCTTGATGCTATTCGACAGGAGTACCGGTACTCTACGTGCCAGCACCGAGTTTTCCCTTCTTGTCCACACCTGTGGAGAACGGTTAGCGCGTCTAGCCGCGAAACCAGGTGGCCCGGGTTCGATTCCCGGTCGGGGCAAGTTACCTGGTTGAGGTTTTTCCCGGGGCTTTCCCTCAACCCAATATGAGCAAATGCTGGGTAATTTTCGGTGTTGGACCCCGGATTCATTTCACCGGCATTATCACCTTCATCTCATTCAGACGCTAAATAACCTGAGATGTTGATAAAGCGTCGTAAAATAACCTACTAAAAAAAAAAATTTCCTTTCTTCTTTCCTCATCTCCATCATCCTCACACATTCCCCACTATAATTACAATTACATATACACTCACTCTAGTACACGACATAATTCTTCATAGATATACATCATGCATAACATGGCCCGCCGAAATGGTGTGTAACTTGAAAATGGGGCACACTCCTGCCATCTATCTGCAGTATACGGAACCCGAATCACGCAAGTGAAGTGAATAGGCATTAGATACATACCAGAGAGCTGCAAGAACAGCGCTTAGAACCGGTTTATATTCCACCGGTCGCAGATCAACCGACCAGGTTTGACATTCGTTCGAATATCCGGCCTTGAAGCGGTTGCGCCTGGCTAGACAGAACCACAGATATAGAGGACAGAATACCAAGCGCATTTCACCATACAGGAACTCTGATGACATTTTGTAACTACACAATGGAGTAACTTTTCCTAATTAAAAAAAAAGTGTTAGCTTGAAATTCTTACAAAATATTTGAGGCTAAGAGGGATGGAGCTACAGGAGAATGGAGAAAGTTACACAACACAGAACTGCACGCATTGTATTCTTCACCTGACATAATTAGGAACATTAAACCCAGACGTTTGAGATGGGCAAGGCATGTAGCACGTTTGGGCGAATCCAGAAATACATATATAGTGTTACTTGGGATGCCGGAGGGAAAAAGACCTTTGGGGTGGCCGAAACATAGATTGGAGGATAATATTAAAATGGATTTGAGGGAGGTGGGATATGATGATAGAGAATGGATTAATCTTTCTCAGGATAGGGACCGATGGCGAGCTTATGTGAGGGCGGAAATGAACCCGCGGGTTCCTTAAAAGTCGTAAGTAAGTAGGCTAAGTAAGTTAGCTTGAAATAGGGTTATAATTGATTGGCCACTTTGGTACATTTACCTTCATAACTAATATATGAATCAACTAATGGACACCGGCAACAACAAAGGAAATAAGTGTAATGCATAGATGAAATCTGACGTGTAAACAAATACAAGAATAAAATAAATTACAATTACTTACAAAATAGAAGAGCAAATAAGTACACACTCACTATTGTAATGTCCATACTTTAAACTCAAAATACATAGGCTACCTTTGAAAGAGTAGTTGTTAATATAGCCTATGTATTTTAATTATTCTAAGTGAATGTATTATTATTTCTCTAATAAATCATTTTTAAGGAGATATAAAGTTATTAACAAAAATAAATGCACTCATAAGCCTAATGATTGTAGCTTCATGATGCGTGGTGTTGCATTACATGGATTAATGAATAAATGAATGAATCAATCAATCAATGGGAAGAGAGGAGGAATTATCATTTGAAAGGTACACGATGATAATCGCGTCCTTGCAACGATTCTTGGAACTCCTGGATGGCTCAATATTATCTGTCGTTCATGATCCAGAGCCGTCCAACCGAGTGAGACTCGGACATTCGTTAAACCAAATACAGTGAAACCTCTCCTTACGGACACCTCCAAGATACGGACACTCCTCATACAACGGCCAGATTTTTATGTCCCAACTGAACTAATATAGAAATAATGATAAATTTAACTCTCGTTTACGGACACTCTCAGACACGGACACGGACAGCTGTTTCACAGTTCTAAAGCTTGCTTTACCTCCTGACTGCGGACAGAACTTGGATTTCAAGATCTAATATGTTACAAAAATGAAAAATTTAGTTGTCAGAACTGTACAGAAATTCCTCAACATGAAAGAAAGCAATAAGGATCTCGTAGGCTACCACTAGCCCAGCCGGCTACCCCTTGTTAGCTGGAAGCGGGTGGATAAACAAAGTCATAAAATTTAACCTGTCTGATGGGTCCAAGATTTCCGCGATCGTGAAATTGTATTCGACACGTGATAGGGTTAGTAGGATTATTCTCTTCACTTCAATCAGTTCTGTTTAGAGAATAAAATGGTATGGCACAGTACTGTATTTTCATATTTCGGTCTTATCTACTGTAGTTCAAAGTTGCAAAGAATTTACGGTAGTAGTATACTGTATTTAGAATTAAACTACAGTAATACCACAGTCTAGTATATACAGTCATGAAGCTCAATACGTAGTAAATATGCATCCATAGATAGTTGCTAACCACTAGGATCGCTACTGTCGCTTCATTACAGACAATGCTAAATAGTACCTGCACAGTCTATTGTTCCTAGCAGCCTCATAAACTCAAGCTTCGTGACTGTATATACTAGACTGTGGTAATACATTTAATTTAAAGCGTGAAGGGATACATAATGCACGTTATAAATGTACTGTTAGATTGGGGAGCCTCCCTCCCAATGAAGGATACCTCCCAGATGCGGACACATTGTTACGTTCCTTCGATGTCCGTAAATGAGAGGTTTCACTGTATTGGACTACTCCGAGAGACGCAAGAGCTTCGCATACTGTCTATAGCGCCAGGCGTTCAGTAACAATATGGCTCTTCTATCTTTCATAACCGGTTTTGCACGTCTCTAATACATACACACACATATTTTATGTGCATCATTTCCTTAAACCCATTGTTGGCCTACTCGTAGATACTGAATGAGAATAAGAAAAAATTCCGTAATATATGTAATTGAAGGGAGTTCGCTGCATACAGACAGACATATGCATATCCGAAAACACGTTTTTCGATATCGATGTTGCTCAGAACTTGTAAAAATTTCCGCAAAAAATTTCATGATAATACAGGGACATCATTTTATTTTTAATTCAATTTTTATTGTACCTGAGTTTCTGAATGTACTTCACTCCCACCCCTTCTACTAATGAAGTTAAACCGTCCTCCACACAAATCCAAGAACGCAAATACAGTCATAGTAGCCTTACGGTCATAGTAAACAGTACGTTCCAAAAATATGCTCGCGTTTTCCAGTAACGAAAGAGCTTTCAATATTGAATCATTTTCGCACAGGTACTGTCGTCCATTTGCCTACGTCGTATCCCGGTTTCTCCCACCAGCTTTTATTCGCCAGCTAGTGGCTGGGCTGTCTTAGATCTTTTCTGAAAGCATTAATTTCTGTTAGGAATTAGACGTCTACGTAATATTATACAACTGTTTAAAATAACTTAAATAAAAGGGCTACCTTAAGTGATTAACTGTCACATGATTTCCTCCCTTTCTACGACCCTACGGCATAACCACTTGGACGGACAGTAGATAGTATGTCTGAGTAATTTTATCTTTTCGGATCGGGCAGAAGTGAAGATTGAATTTACAGTACGTAAGGCACTCTTTTATAGAGTAGGTACAGAATTATTTCAATATGAGTTACTAGTACGAAGAACGAAACTGGTAATTGGGATTAGGTACAATAATCTATAGTGCGATAATATGCACAAAAGAACTGAAGCCTGTATCGAAATGAAAGGCCACCATTTAAAAAAATGTGTTTAAATATCCATATTATGATTATTTTTAAATTTAACTTCATTCTCTATATTGTACGCTAATGTGCTGTAGACAGTATAATTTTTTTTTTTAGATTTATTTATTTAACCTGGTAGAGATAAGGCCGTCAGGCCTTCTCTGTCCCTCTACCAGGGGATTACAACTATAACATGAACAATAAGATTACAATTAATATTAAATTTACAATTACAATTACAATAAAAATTAAAGTACGACAAGAATACCTGATTAATGAAAGCTAGACATTTTATCATAGAAGTTAAGAACAAAGAATATTTTTGTATTTACTAAATTACAAATTAAACCTACAATAACAAAATTCTATAGTGATGAAATTACCGGATATTGAGATATTTTGTGGTAGATTAAAAGAACTATTTACAAGAAACCATGTCTGAACGAGTCTCAATTACTGACCAAGTGCCTAGTAAGTTTGCGTTTGAATTGAATTTTATTTCGACAGTCCCTGATGCTAGCAGGTAACGAATTCCAGAGTCTTGGCAGGGCTATTGTGAAAGAGGATGAGTATGAGGAGGTGCGATGGGATGGTATTGTTAGTATTGTTTCATGGCGAGAGCGTGTGTTCAGATTGTGGTGGGAAGAAAGGTAAGTGAAGCGAGACGACAGGTACGAAGGAATAGAAGAGTTCAAGATTTCGAAGAGAAAGAGAAGTGAATGTAAATTTCTTTTCTTACCTAGTTTAAGCCAACCTATTGCTTCCAGGGATGGGGTAATATGATCATATTTACGAACATTGCTTACAAAACGTACACACAAATTATGAGCACGTTGAAGTTTCATTTTGATGTCGCTGGAAAGGTCAGTCAGTAAAATGTCAGTATAGTCAAAATAGGGAAATACAAGGGTCTGCACAAGGGACTTTTTTAAGCAAGAGGGAAGATGAACATTTATCCTTTTTAGCACATGAATAATAGAATATACTTTTCTGCAGGTTTCTGTGATTTGCATGTCCCAGTTGAGATTATTATCCATGTGAATGCCAAGATAATATACACTGCATAATGAATACGTCCACATGGATAGCTCAGTTCGTGAGTAAAAACACTTATTGTTAATACTGTACTGTATTTTGATTAAACAAAAACCTAATGAAAACGATCAAACTCAAAATCGCGATATTTCCTACTTTACGTAACTGGATGAACTACTTTTCTTCCCTCCTATACCTAGTAAAGTGATTCCTTTGTATATTACGTCAGTATCATCGAACTCCAGTCGTGGAAGGGGGTAGCAAACGGCGTTGATCCAGAGGTATAGGCAAGTTAAAAATGTTAGTAAAAATAAAATGTTGTCCCTGTATATTTATTGCAGCATCACGGTAATTCTTAGAATGAGAAAGAAAAAATCCGCTACTGACATTCGGTTGCAATTGCTACATAAGAAGAGAGTCACGCTATACTTATTTCCGTCGCCAAGTTAAATGGATTGCAGGCAATCTTTACGAAGGTTAGACTCTACTGGTCCAGCTGCGTGAAGTTTAATTGTAAGTCTCTCGCCAGTCGCTCTTCTTATTCTCGCAGGAACCAGGTCATGACTCTTGCCCGGGTCGACCTGTTTGATATTTCTCCCGCAGCGCGCGCTGCGTCCGTGCTCGGAATGGCAGGAACCTTGTGCATATGAAACTCACTCGCGTACTCACGTCTAAATAAACATGGCGCAGAGCGCACCTCGTCCATACATATTTCAGTCACACGAGCTGATATTAATATACGCGAGTCGAGTTTCTACGAGGACTCGCTGCATCATTCTACGCAGTTTTCATTTCTTTGCCATATACATACGAATAATAAGGGCTGTACTCGCATTTCACGTAAAAAGGGGTGCGTCACTTCAATTTTTGCTTGGGGGTAGGGCAAGGTTTTTTTTGGGAACATCTTATTTTATTTTGTGCGAGATCGTGCTTATTTGCTTAGTTTCCGCACAAAACCAATCCGCGGAAAGTCTAAAATTCCACATTCAGTATTCCCAACCTAACACACATAACAATTTCCCTCTTCTTAAATGACATATTGATTTTACTGCTTTAGGCTTTTAACACAGTCTACTATATACAGTCACGAAGCTTGAGTTTTGAGGGTGCTAGAAACAATAGACTGTGACGGTACTATTTTGCATTGCCTGTAATGAGGCGATATTAGCGATCCTAGTGGTGAGCAACTATCTAATGTTTGCATATTTACTACGTATTGAACTTCGTGACTGTATATATTAGACTGTGCTTTTAACATATTATTTTTAGATACGTTCAATATAGTAATAATTATAAATTGGAAACTTACCACTGCAATTTCACCTAAATTGCACTGTTAATTATTGTTTTTAAATATTTGCAAAAATTAAGTAAACTCTACAACTCCACTAAAGTTACTGCATTCGTGATGCAAGTAGCATTAAGGAAGCCGTGAAAAATTCAACAAGATTCCAGACTCATCATAGACTGGGGGAAAAAAAGACAGACGTATATCACCGGCCAGCTGGAGTATAGTAAACATAGATAACATTTTAAAGCAACAATGTTGAATACAGATATTTTTGTTTTGCAAATTTGCCGTCATTGAACAGAAACCAAGATGGAGATTTCATTGCAACTAATTAGAAATTCCTCTTTCAGGTATGTAATAAACGATCTTCGCACAAAATAATGTACGATACACGAGCGGTTATGTTTTCTTTCAATTCTCGGAAATTAAAAAAGCTCAACTATGTTTCGCTTTTTCAAACTTTTCCTCGAACATAAAAACTTCTACATACCACTCTTGTAGCGCATATTACTATTACCTGGCAGTGTTAAGGCCTTGAGGCCTTCTCTTTCACTCAACCAGGTCTACAATTGAAGGGTTCAGAGCCATAGTGGGCCAAGCACCATTTATTAGAATCGGAGAAAGCAAGGGTTACAGTTGAGTAAATACCATAGTTTAATGAAGATTGACATATCATTTAGTTTCAATGTGCATACTTTATATTACTTACTATATGTTTCTTTAAATTATGGTATTCACTTAATTTTAACTCTTGTTTTCTCCGTTTTTAATAAATAGCGCTTGGCCCACTATGGCTCTAAACCCTTCAATTAATACAAATGCATAACTAATAATAATAATAATGATAATAATAATCTTCACCTGACATAATTAGGAACATAAAATCCAGACGTTTGAGATGGGCAGGGCATGTAGCACGTATGGGCGAATCCAGAAATGCATATAGAGTGTTAGTAGGGAGACCGGAGGGAAAAAAACCTTTGGGGAGGCCGAGACGTAGATGGGAAGATAATATTAGAATGGATTTGAGGGAGGTGAGATATGATGCTAGAGACTGGATTAATCTTACTCAGGACAGAGACCAATGGCGGGCTTATGTGAGGGCGGCAATGAACCTCCGGGTTCCTTAAAAGCAAGTAAGTAATAATAATAATAATAATAATAATAATATTAATAATAATAATAATAATAATAATAATAATAATAATAATAATAATACGGTACATGCATGTATACATACATACATTCATACATATGTTGTGAAATACAGTAGAACTCCAATTATCCAGACTAATTGGGGATCAGCCCGATCCAGATATGCAGAAATCCAGATAATTGGATATAATTAAAGAAAAAACGATGTCTGAGAAAAACCCAATTTCTATTGATAAAAACTACATTAAGCAAGCATAGTTATGTTTGTACTATATTGTAGGCTACTACTGAAATTGTACGTTAAAGTAAATAAAAACTAAAAATTAAGATACATAGACAAATTTCACACAGTAATAGGGTTCAACGAACACATTTATAACAATCACCATCTCTTTACGAACATGTAATCAGATATGACAATCGTGCATGTACAAAGTAAAGGTCAAACTTTAAACATTCTAGAATCGATAGAGATTTATAAGGAAAAAATTACAAATAAAAATAATTTAAATGATAAAGGTCCAATTAGCAAAAACATTCTCATTGATCTGTGTATTGTCTTTCAACTTGACCAGCGTAGTCATAACACACGCCGCATTCAGTCTCCCACCCACACTGGCGTCGCATCTCAGCGGACACCAGCTGATTATTCGTAAGTATTCATTCTGTTCTATGGCAGTTTTCAATTTTAAACACATTATTAAATTTCACTTTCAACATTGTGATTTTTGAGTAACATTATATCAAGAGATTATTCTCCGTACAAGTGACCACTGAAGATAGGACCGCACGTCATGGAACATGTTTGCTTCAAACATGATTTTCAAAGTGTGTTTTAATACTGTAATAATTATATTGTCTTTGTATGTTACATTTTTTAATCAAGTGAATGAAAACACTGTCGAATTAGGACTAGATTTTAACATGTCTGTTACAAGCATGTCCAACGTTATTTTTATTTATTTATTTATTTATTTATTCATTCATTCATTTATCTATTCATCCATATTCATTTGTTTACGTATTTACTTCCAATAAGTTAGTTATTTATTTAGTTATTCGCTTATTTGATTATTAGTTATTTCGTTGTTTACTTATTTGGTTACTAACTTATTTACTTATTTAGGTTTTTACTTATTTTATTATTTATTTATTTGATTGTTTAGTTATTTGGTTATTTACTTATTTTATTATTTACTTATTTGAGTATTTAATTATTTATTTATTTATTTGATTATTTACTTATTTGATTATTTACTCATTTGATTTAGATATTTGATTATTTAGTTATTTCGTTACTTATTTGGTTACTTAATTATTTCGTTACTTATTTGGTTGCTTACCTATTTCGTTATTTATTTTGTTACTTACTTATTTGGTTACTTACTTATTTGGTTGGTTACTTATTTACTTATTTATTTATTTATTTATTTATTTAATTAATTTTTATTTATTTATTTATTCATTTATATATTAATTAATTTATTTATTTATTTATTTATTTGGTTACTTAACTATTTCGTTATTTATTTGGTTACTTATTTGGTTATTTATTTATTTATTTATTCATTCATTCATTCATATATTAATTTATTTATTTATTTATTTATTTATTTGGTTCCTTACCTATTTCGTTATTTATTTGGTTACTTATTTGGTTACTTACTTATTTGGTTGGTTATTTATTTATTTATTTATTCATTTATTTATTTATTTATTTATTTAATTTTTATTTATTTATTCATTCATTCATATATTAATTAATTTATTTATTTATTTATTTGGTTACTTACCTATTTCGTTATTTATTTGGTTACTTATTTGGTTATTTATTTATTCATTCATTCATATATTAATTAATTAATTTATTTATTTATTTGGTTACTTACCTATTTCGTTATTTATTTGGTTACTTATTTGGTTATTTATTTATTTATTTATTCATTCATTCATTCGTATATTAATTAATTAATTTATTTATTTATTTATTTGGTTACTTACCTATTTCGTTATTTATTTGGTTACTTATTTGGCTATTTATTTATTTATTTATTCATTCATTCATTCATATATTAATTAATTAATTAATTAATTAATTAATTAATTAATTTATTTATTTATTTATTCACTTGTTGATTATTTATTTATTTCATACGTTCTTACGCCTATTAATTTTATTATTTTTTCATCATTCCATTCGTTCATTGATCAACTAATTTATTTATGAATTTATTCGTCTTTTTATTCGTTTCTTAATTTGTTATTTCGTTAATATACTTCTGTTTTCGTTCTTCAGTTATTTGTTCTTTCTCCTCTTTGTTTATTCTTTCGTTAGGCCTTAGTGTTCCTAATTATTTTAATTAATTTAGTCTTCTTTCGTTTATTTATTCGATATGTATCATTCCTTTAATCAGTTTATTAATCAATTAGTTAAGTAAATATTCAACTATTAATTCATTTGTTAGTCCATACCATTAACTTGCAAAAGGTAAATAGCGGCAGAAGTTCAAAAGCGTCATTAAAATAACTGAGGAAATGAACACTGTAATTTCCTCTGTACCTAAATGGTTACAAAGCGTCAGTAAACTAATTCTGACAAACGAAATACGCTATAATACGAGAACACTAGTCTGACATTTTAGCATTGGAGTCTTACGTGCGAGAGTACACGGATGTCTGGTAGAAAAATAAATAATCCAAAACATTGCCGGTACAATAACAGTGAAAATGCACTCTTCCATACTTCCATGTTACAGTGCAATCAAGAGTGCTAATTGCCAACGTTTTCCACTGTTACAAAAAAAGGTTTAATATATACAGCACAATCATTGCATGGTTTACAGCCCCATTTCAAACAATACTTCAGCTCCCACAAATATTCTCTGGGGAAATACTAGCAATTTGCTAGCACCGTTTATTTCTTTAACACTGTAAACGGTAGTTAAGCTCGGCAGCTCCTTCTAAAACTAGAAGTACGGGGTTTATTTCGTAGTCTCTTAGCGCCTAGCGTAACAGGTTGTTTTACAACCATGCTTTACAACTATTTGCCAATGTAATCACAGTACACAGCACGCTGTAACGAACTTTAAACTTGTTTACTTTCATTCTGTTTTCGTTCCCACTAGTGATTCGTGTATATTCGAGAGTGGTAGGTATTCTTTATACTTTTGACGTGAAACTTCTGTATTCGACCTACAAGGAGGAAAAGATTGTAACGTTTTAACATTAAGGGTTACTCTGACGTCACTCGTGGTACTATGGAAACAGAAATTTAAGATGGATTTTGGACTACGCGGTTTTCAGCATCGGGAATGACTTTAGAAGTGTTAGCGATAGAATAGAGCCTCCAATGTAGAAACAGTCGCAACTATTGCATGTGAGTTTGTATACGCCTGACAGTTTCTACATTGGGCAGACAGCCAGATCATTCCAAACTCGATACAAAGAACACATTAAAGCAATAACAAGAGGACACAATACATCTACATATGCCGAACACATAACTAATGCTAACCACACATACAATAATATAAATACAGACATGGAAATCCTACACATACAGCCCAAAAACCAAAAAGTCAACATACTAGAACAATATGAAATACACAGACACACTAAAACATACCCTGATCAAATCCTCAACACACAGATCAATTTCAGAACACACACACTATTTGACACCACATTTCAACACTTTTCAACGATCGAACGCACCCACACAACAGGCAGCGAAGTTCGAGATGACGCCGAGATCTAGTAGGCTCTGAGGATGGTGTGAAGAAGCACCGAAACAGCTGCAAGCCGCACATTCTTACACAATTAACACGAGTAAGATCACCATTTAATCAATTATTTATATTCAAATGTTAAAAGTAGTGTACGAAAGATTCAACATGGAGTATATTTTCCTCCTGGACTTCTCGCATATTATGTTGGTAATTAGGATTAGTATGATCTAATACTAAAATCTATTTTGTCTGGCAACATGAAATTCATTGCTTTAACTAAACAGTTCACGATTCACGAGACCTAACCTAAAATGTTTGATCACATGAAATGATTAGTACGATTTCCGAAAACAGAACACCACTTTAAAAGGTATAGCTTACTTAAAAACTTACAAACAACTTTCTTTCTTGGGGAAGTCGCTACCATACTATTTCCTCTCTTGGACATTTTAATACAAATCTAAACTCGAAAGAATCCCATTAAAATGTTAAACATACTATTTACGTGCATCTTTCGTACGAAGTAGCTCCATCAGCTATTTCTTATTTAAGTACACTTACCTGAATATATAGAGTTGAATTGGAATCACAACGCAACAGAACTGAATTGTGTATTGATATTAATATTAATACCGGTATTACTAATTAATTATTAATTCACAAGCCTAGATACTTGCATTCTCATCAGTTTACTTTACTGCAAACCGAAGTTATTGCTGCCAACATAACAGTTAGAAAATAACTGTCAGTTGTAGTATTTGTCAGTACCCGAAATTCGAAACGAAGAACGTTGGTAAAAGAAAATTGAACCTGAGAGCTAGAAAATCACTATAATCCACTAGCGTATGTAATAATAAGGGGAAAATGGTTACATTTCACCCTTAGGGTATTAAGTAAGCTGACCCAGATTATATATATTGAAAACCAGGTATTTATAATCTGTCTATTGAAACCGCTTCTTCCCTAGTTTCCAGTGCCTCTTTGTTTATTTCTTTCCACCAGTAGACAGTCTAACGATCCTGAGTTACATTTTTTGTGGAATACAGTTGTTAACCCCCCCAAGTATATACGTTTGCTTGCAACGTACCCACGTTGTATTATGACGGCTATGCAGCAAATTATCGTACGAATTAATTTTCAATTATATTGCTCAGTGAAGCTGTCCCTACGTAATCCAGTCGATATGTTCGCTATTGATGACCCACAATACGGCGAAGCGAACGTGGAATAGCAATTGCACGCCTCTGAATTCCCATATGGCGTAACAAGTACGCGAAAAGACGAACTTCAACTGTCTCCTATAAACACACAGCCAGTAATTTCCTTTTTTTTTTTTGTCGACAAAAGGCTCGTGTTCGAGTCCCGGTCTGGCCTGGAACTTTTCTGTGAAAAATCCATAGTGACACTAACGGTAGACAAGACCGCAGTTTGAATTTTTACATAGAACTACAGCTCGATTCAACGTTATTGGCCCCTGTCCTTGGTTGTTTGGCTAGTGAGCGAGCTGTCTATGCTCGAAGCTGAAGGACACTCACGTCAACATGATATTGTTTAATCAACAGACGTAGTGGTTAGTAACGGGACGTGTAGAAGAATATTGTGTTTTAAGACGGAGTGTACCGTGACATGATAAGAATAAAGTGTTATGTTTTATGACTGCGCAGCCTGACCTGTGTGACCCAGCCCACCAGTAGTTATGAGTAACTCGCTCTTAAGGGCCATTCACAACGAAAATTAAACATAACCGTAACATAAACACAGAAGTTTGCGCCCAGGCTACCAAATGGGATCATTCACAATGATTCACATAAGCATTGACATAAACATTACCGTAAGACGTTAACATGAAAGTTTGCAAACTCCAAAGTTTCATGCTTATGCTTACGTGATGAAAGAGTGATGGAACGGAGAAAAATTCTCTCCGGCGCCGGGATTTGAACCCGGGTTTTCAGCTCTACGTGCTGATGCTTTATCCACTAAGCCACGCCGGATACAACCCCGACGCCGTTTAGATTCGTCTCAGATTAAGCTCCATCTCTTGGGTTCCCTCTAGTGGCCGCCCTCTGCACTACGTCATAGATGTCTATGAACGCAGGACCGAAATCCATACATGTGTTGAGGTGCACTCGAGTGAGTGACTGGTTGGCCGGGATCCGACGGTATAGGCGCCGTCTTAAATCACAAAGTGATTTATTACGCATACCATATATATTTTGATGTACCGAGGTACATATGATATTTCCATGCAGATATTCTGCGTCATCATATGATGAAAGAGTGCAGCACGTAGAGCTGAAAACCCGGGTTCAAATCCCGGCGCCGGAGAGAATTTTTCTCCGTTCCATCACTCTTTCATCATATGATGACGCAGAATATCTGCATGGAAATATCATATGTACCTCGGTACATCAAAATATTTATGCTTACGTGATTTGCAAACAGAACACAATCGTGGAGCGCTGAAGTATACGACAGAATATGAGGAAATGGCGTTGTCGTTATTTTTCCATGGTTACCAAGTATGTTTGCGGTTATGTTTATGTTCCCATCGTGAATGATGGTATGACTTCTTGATTTTGCCGTAACGTTTATATTATTAAGTTAACGCTTACGTTATGTTTAATTTTCATTGTGAATGAGCGTTAAGTCTATGTACTGTCGGTGACTCAGGAGAAGACGAGAGCGGACTGAGGAGGAAGGGATGTGAACAGATAACGTACGACAACACGTGCAATATTTGTACTGCAGTAAGCGGAAACATTAGGTCTCCTTCTGTTGAACTTAGCTTTAATTTCCATACGCATTGTTACTCATGTTTCCTGCACGAGTAATAACCTGGCTACTGGGATGCTTATCTGAGTGATGTTTATAATAATCAGCAGCGAGAGTCAAGAAGGTCACATTCTTTCCTCTCGTCTTCTCCTGAGTAACGGACAGTACTTACTTTTTGCAGGGGCCAAAATCTCTGAATCAAGCTGTACATACGTCTTTCGCCTCACTTCCTCCCATGTTCTCCTTCTTTCCCCTTGTTTTCATTTTGTTCCTTTGTTCTTCATGCATTCCCCATACTCCCCTTGTTATCCTTGTCATTCCCTTGTTCTCCTTGTTTTCCCCTGGATATATTTGAGTATAATGTGGAATTTTTCATAAGTAAGAGGTAAATTTAATCGCTCGTACTTTTTTTTTCATTTTCTACACAATTTTAAAAATTCTTGCACTGGTATATTACAAAAGACGTGAATCTTTTTTGCATCACCCCCATTACCGTAACTTCATCGTAGATTTGTATGTGTTCACAATTTTGTTCTTGTTCAAGTAACAGCCTGTCTTCAAATGCTGCATACAGCAGCACTGAGTTCGATTTCTGTAACATCTGCCAAAGTGTGTGCGATGGAGTCCTTCAACTTATTTATTGTCGTTAAGTTTGCTCAAAAACACTCTTTCCATCATGATCCATATATCTTAATGTCATCTATCACCTGATATCTTCTTCTGCTCCGAACTCTTCTCCCGTTCACCATTCCTTCCAGTGCATCCTTCAGAAGACAGTTTCTTCCCAACCAGTGACCCAGCCAATTTCTTTTCGTCTTTCTGATCAGTTTCAGTATCATTCTTTCTTCATCCACTATTTCCAACACAGATTCGTTTCTTATTCTGTATGTCCACTTCACACACTCCATCCTTCTCCATATTAAAAAAGTCAATGTATATATTATTTATGAATACTTGCTTTACATGTGCGCGTTGTAACTGGACACAATTTTCATATGTACAAATAAATATATGAATTAATTAACGAATGAATGATGTAATTACTTAACGAAGGAATTAAGTAATGAATTAACGAATTAATTAACAAATTAAGTAATTAACGAATTAATTAATTAACGAATGAACGAATAAACGAATAAAGAAATGAATGAATAAATAAATAAATAAAATAAATAATTAAGGAAATAAATAAATAAAGCAGTAGTTCCCCCTGGAATGAGTTGATATTTAGTCACAATTATACAGAGTGTTTCGGAGGTGGTGTTACAAACTTTCAGGGATGATGGCGAAAGGAAGGCGAAGGGCACATGTATCAATTTGAGATAAGGAAATCACCGAGTCGAAAGTTACAAGCAAAAATAGTTGTGTGGAAATGAAATAATTTTTATTCCTCTGTACACCTTATTTATGTGAATTTGTCTGTGCGTCTTACACATACTGTATTCATCTGACGTTGTTTACGTTGTCTACTTACAGTATTCCGTTCAGTGCGCTGTCTGAGGGATGGGGACAGGAAACTACACTAAAGCAATGCAGATAGCGTAATGTGTAACGGACATGGTCGGTCCTGATATGAACGTCTGTAGACAGCAGTGTATGTGTACAAGTTGAAGTGACCAGTCGATCAGTCCTAGTGAAATGGAGGAGTACACGAGAGCGGAATAAACAGACTTGATTTTCGAATACGGATAAGCCAATGGGAACAGTAGACAAGCTCACAGATTGTATCGGGTACAAGTACCCACGTAGGAGGCATCCGGCCCATATCATTTTTCCACGACTGTTCCAAAAGTTAAGGGAAGGAGGGAAATAATCTTACCGTAGTTGACACTCTTGGCATGAAAGAATGATACATCGTAAGGAATACTGAAAACAAAGTCTGGTTGCGGATATGAGCGAGGTTTAGTAGAGTGAATTTTCGTAATCAGCACGTGTGGACTGATGAAATGTGTGCCAAATTACAATTCCATTTCCACACAACTATTTTTGCTTATAACTTTCGACTCAGTCATTTCCGGACCATGGTTCCTTATCTCAAAGGGCAGGGCATAGTTGCGCCCCACGGTCAGATAAAATGCAGCAGATGAAAAGGGTCCCTGTTTTGTGGGCATAGTTTCGCCCCATTCCCATAGGTAGAGAAAAGGGCATGGTATAGTTGCGCCCCGATGAAATAGGTAGAGAAAAAGACATTACGGAAACTCGAGCCTCGTAATCAAGCAGCCTTATTGATTTCTTATTCGATTTAATTTTCATTATCGATACCGTTGAAATGAACACCATGAAGTTGGCAGTACATTATTAACTGTTCTTCTACTGTTTATGTAGTGAATATCAATACCCTACCGTTAAAATGAACACCATGAAGTTGGCAGTACTTTATTAACTATTTTTCTACTGTTTATGCAGTGATTATCAATAGCCTACCGTTAAAATGAACACCATGAAGTTGGCAGTACTTTATTAACTGACATATTCAAATGAGTGAGCCGTTGGAATAGGGGCCTTAGCAGTGTTGACATTTTATTAGTGATTTTCACACCGTCTGTGGCGTATAGTGAGGTTAATTTAAAATGAATGTTAAGTTTAATGAAAAGGGTGAAGAGTTAATAATTCACAATGGTTCTAAATTTCAATTTTCGAAACCCTGTACCGTAGGGTTTAAGATATCGATGCAGAAACAAAAAATGCAGTTCATTTATTGTGTGTGATCAATAAAAAGTGTTATTTTAAATAGCAAAATTGATCATACGCTAGGCCTACTTGATTTCAATGCAGCTATCACTGTAATATTTTTAAGTAATTTATTTATTTTATGACAATCACTTTCGTGTGTACTGTGCCTATCGGGGCGCAACTATGCCATGTCCCATCTGTTACCTGATTTCTTCGGGGCGCAATTATGCCATGTCCCATCTGTTACCTGACTTCTTCGAGGCGCAACTATGCCATGTCCCATCTGCTACCTGACTTCTTCGGGGCGCAACTATGCCATGTCCCATCTGTTACCTGATTTCTTCGGGGCGCAATTATGCCATGTCCCATCTGCTACCTGATTTATTCGGGGCGCAACTATGCCATGTCCCATCTGCTACCTGATTTATTCGGGGCGCAACTATGCCATGTCCATTCTGCTACCTGATTTCTTCGGGGCGCAACTATGCCATGTCCCATGTGCTACCTGATTTCTTCGGGGCGCAACTATGCCATGTCCATTCTGCTACCTGATTTATTCGCGGCGCAACTATGCCATGTCCCATCTGTTACCTGATTTATTCGGGGCGCAACTATGCCATGTCCCATCTGTTACCTGACTTCTTCGGGGCGCAACTATGCCATGTCCCATCTGTTACCTGATTTATTCGGGGCGCAACTATGCCATGTCCCATCTGTTACCTGACTTCTTCGGGACGCAATTATGCCATGCCTAGGCCTCCCAATTGACCGTAGGGCGCAACTATGCCATACTGATCTCAAATTGATACATGTGCCCTTCGCCATCATCCCTAAATTTTGTAACACCATCTCGGAAACACCCTGTAGATTAAATCATTCCAGATCGTCACAAAAGACAGAAACTGTTATTCAGACGAATTTTAAATTAAAAATCGAAGTTGTTATACTGTACGTGGAGCGGGTCGCGCTCTGTCTGATTGACAGGCAGGCTGAGCGCCAGAGTCCGCTGTCGTCAGGAAGCGCTGCAGCTCTGCTTGGCGTCGGGCCACACGCAACACGTGGCTCCTCACAAATCGAGTAACAAGGATCACATGGACCGGACATCTCGCTGTTCTGATTGAAATTTAAACAAATGCTGATACCGTATCAGTAACATCATCATTAATATCACCAGCAGCGACGCTAATGCACCCGTGGCGTGTATGCAGTATTCCAGTGGCGGGTTTCGTTCGTGCCAAAAATTACGTCAGCAATAATAGTTTAATGAAACACACAATGGTCACGTATGCATTTAAATAAGCATATTTAATGTAATTAATAAATACTCAGTATGTTCATTTGTAATATCAATAATCTAAAAATATGTCTATTCTGAAATTATTGAGGGGTCCAGTGAAAGAAGTGGACAAACCACAAATCCTGATACGTAGAATGTCTCATTACTTCACTGAAATTTTTACTTTTCATTCGAGCCCAAGATTAAATAATATAGTAAATAATTAGAACCGGAGATAGATCCGAGGAATTGGTAAAAATGTTTTTTTTTTCGAGAATTTCGTAATTTAATACCTGCCGAAATTAGAGTTCTAGAAAAAAAAACACACACGGATCAAATTTATTTTAGAGTTAAAAGTACTCGAAAAAAAATTGGAAATAGCAATATGAAATCTTGATAGGTTTGAAGTGGAATGGCTCTTGTGCTAGGGCAGGAAAATTAAACAAGACAGCTTCAGTCCACATAATAATAATAATAATAATAATAATAATAATAATAATAATAATAATAATAATAATAATATAATAATAATAATAATAGTAAGGAAATAATAATAGGAATAGATCCAGTTCCATCCAAAATCATTATAAATGGCACATTAATAGAACGTGTGAATTCATTCAACTATTTAGGTTATAATCCATCATTCATCACTGATATAGACGACAAAATCTCAAAATTTCTAAAAATTGCTGGAACCATCAACACTGTATTCAAACCTTCCCAAGTACAAAGACATACAAGGCTGAAAATCTACCAAACTCTCGCACGACCAGTTTTGGCTTATGGCAGTGAAGCATGGACACTAAGAAAATGTGACGAAAGACGGCTAACAACTGCCGAAATGAGATTCATTCGAAAAACTGCTGGATACTCTCTTCTCGACCATCATCGGAACGTAGATATTCTGAAGGAATTAAAAATTGACTCTATTGTCCATTATTTGCAGCAATACAGGTTTCAGTGGCAGACACATGTCAAGAGGATGGATCGCTCTAGATGGCCCAGACAGATTTAATCGTATGTCCCAAGAGGTGGAAGAAATTTAGGAAGACCTAGAAAACGCTGGCAAGAGACTGTAACAGATCCACTGGAGTCTAACACTTGAAGACTGATGATGAAGATGATGATGATGATGATGGTGGTGGTGGTGGTGGTGGTGGTGGTGGTGGTGGTGGTGGTGGTGGTGGTGGTGGTGGTGGTGATGATGATGATGTTAACAGTAATTCCAATAGTAAATGTAAAGATTCCTATGATATTGTTTTCATTTTTCTGAATTTCAAAGTATATCATACTGGTGTTTAATCAGCATAAATGAATAGCTGTTTGTTAAAAGTGCCGAAGTCCAGAATGATAAATTTTACAGGAAAAAGAAAAAACTATTTCATGCTTAATCATTTAAGTTTATTAATTTTCTGAATTATTCAAATTAAGAAGTTACACTTAACTCACATCCATGAGAAGTGTATTTGAAAATATAATCAATCATGCCCTTAGAAGGGACACTTAAATTAGCTGGATATATGCCCTTTTAGCAAATAAATATTTTAACAGCTACTTTTTTGTTTAAATATAATAAAAACGAGTTTTGTATGAAAAACAAGATTTATTAATATGTTTTACTGTATACAAAATATTTTTATAATGAATTTGAGCAATTTGAAATTTATTTTTTTGGAATATGAAAATATAATATTATACTGATCTCTTTGATTTTTTCACATCAGTGTTGGGTTCACTGTTCAATCTGCTCATAAAATACTTTAATATTATCCCCAATGTATGATTTTACTTTCTTTGCGTCATTAAGTTTTTTTTTTCCAAGTCAAAGTTTTCCTTCTGGATGTGCAATAACACTAGACAGTTCAATAGATGTATGCGAATTTTGACGCAAAACAAAGATGTGTGTGGTAAACCCAATAATGGATGGTGAGGCAATAATAACTCCTGTACGCTCCTGGTCATAAATGAACTTCATCTTCTTATGACGCTCGGCATTAGCTTTCTCCGAAGATTTTTCTTGTAATATTTCTGCCACCAGCCTTCAAAATTATAAATTTGGACAGATTTTGTTGCACTTCCACAACGGCAAATTTGAGCGAAGAACTGCTAAAAAATAATAATTTAAATCAGTTGTCATATGCTGTAAATTCGATCATGCTTTTGTAGAGCTCGTTTGATAATAGCAAAATCTGTCACAAGGCTCAAACTGTGGCTCCTGATAGATTTTGAATCAGATTTGTTACTTCGTGACATGAATAACTAGTTCTGTAGCTGCTGCTCTTTCGGAATCATCATTTAGGTGTGTAGATGTCTGAATTTGCAAACTCCTTGCCTTTTTTAATATTAGTATTACCTACAGCGTCTACTTCAATATCAGAATTCATTGTAATGTATTCAAATGTTGTTTATGTAATAGAACTATTTTCATCAGACTTCAAAACTTACGATTAACTCGAAAGCTTTAAGCAATGGAAACATTTCGAAAACAAATTTGAAGTCCCGGCGATGATTTCTACGATAATGCGCAGTTCTAGCAGACAAAAATTTAGTCACTCAGCATACGGAAGTCCGCCAGGCGAAACTAATCCTTTGTTTAACTCGTTATAACATGGAAACTAGTAAAGATTTTGAATACCAACCACTTTTAAAACTAATTTTAATTCTTTATAAACATTTCTCTCGCTTTGACCTCCCATCTAAAGTGAAAAATAAAAAAGTTTACCGCTTGCCAACTTTTGAGGGTGTTAATGTCTATTTTGAACAGGTCTCTTCGAAGTTAGTTTATTTTTTCCTCACTGTCCAAAAAGATTTTGATTTCGATTTTTTTTTTCTATGCTTTCTTTAGACATTTATCTATGAATACTAAAAATTACAGCGCGATTGATTGACTATCATAGGAACTATGACATGATAATGTTTAACGGTGCGGCAAATAGAGTCTTCATCTACAGCTACTGACTACTCGCACCAGCTACGGCTCAAAAGTGTGTGATATAAAATGTTTTGTAATGGAATGCATTTGAATGAGATGGAATGCAGGCTTGAAATGTAATGTCCCATGCTTGTGTGTTAAGTTTTGGCTGCGCATCACAAAACTTCACAGTTACAAGAGAATTATACGCTTCACCCAGACTAATTAAATTATGTAGTGGACCCCACATAATAATAGCGGACCATTTTACAGAAATTTCAACTCCCCATACCATGTGACGTGTACGTCAGGGCAGATACATACTGTAGCAGGCCGGTTCAACGCCTTGTTTCAACTTGACATCAGTGTGAGAAACTTGTTCGTTCGCTACCAGCGAAATGCAATGCTATGAGTCTTTTCTTCGTCGAAATATTTTACTATGTATAATTTAAAATTATTATGACTTCATGTTGAAGAGAGAAGTTTTGTTAATGAATTTGGCATTCCTAAGAAACTAGTTCGATTAATTAAAATCTATTTATTTATTTATTTATTGTTTTATATTTGTTTATTTATTTAATTATTTAGCTCTTTATTTATCTACCTATTTATCTTATGTGTAGACTTCGTTGAATTGCCACACGTAGCACGCAATCAGGTTGCCGATGTACGGTAGTATAGAGGAGGTGAGCGACCGCCCGGGCTCGTAGTATAAGCAGTTCATGTTAAGAGTTGTGACCGGTCCAAATAGATAGAGCAGCTACAGCTAATGTATACCTATGTAAGCACTTGTTTTTGCATTACTGTAGTTGGAATAGTCAAAGCTGACATTTGTTCAGTGCAGACAAGAATTCGATCAAACATACTACAATGAGAGTGTTGCTGTTCCAAATAATTTCCCCTGGAATACCCTTACCCCCGCAGCCAGTCTTGACCCATTGGGGAACGTATTAATTATTATGCAGAATATTACAGCAAAATAATGGAGGTAATTGATGCATTGGATAGCACAGACAGTTCCGCTGTTGCAGCTATAAAATCATTGCCTTCTGAACAGCTATTGGAAGATATTCTGTTCATTGATTATAATTTTAAAATCGTGTCCAAAAGCATCATACTGTTAGAATCGTCTAAACTACATCTCTCATAAGCTCTTAATATAGTGGATAAAGTATCACAAACTGTTATCCAAAATAACAATTCACTAATTTCAGAAAAAGTGAAATATAAGCTGGGAAACATTATTGCTAAAAATTCTGCGTATTCACAACTTCGTATTATAAATTATGTACCATCAAGTCACGACAAGACGTCTGAAGTTGGTGTACTAAAAAATAGTGATTTCCGTTCTTCAAATATGTACGTATTACATCGTATGATGTTGAACGTACATTTTCCCAAAATAAAAACTGTTTAAGTGACCATCGGAGGAGGTTACTTTGCAGTAGCTCAAAATGCACGTAACTCTTCACCGCAATGCACATATTCAAGGATGATGTGAATATCTTACATTAAATTTTAAGAGTTAATATATCTCACTATAAAATAATTGTGTATTTACATGTTTAGACATTTCCTAATTCAAAGATCATTCATTATATCATTTCTTGAATGCAGGATACAGGTTTTATTGTAACCGCAGCATACTGCTCAGTGTTTACATCAGAGGCATACTCCATCCGTTGCACGCCCCTTTCTCATACAGTCTATAACGCGTGCGCAGTAAACCTTGCGATTCTCATGGCAATTCCACGAAGTCTACTAATGTATTTTAACGTCAAATTAAGCAGGAGTTTTGATTCCCTGTCACGAGATGCGCAGATGTTTATTCTTTAATCCTTATTGTTGGCAGATGTTTTCGACATTTTGTTTTAGTCACTGAAATGTAGTACACATTAAATCAGGCATGACAGAAATCAGACTCTAAATGTGCAGTTTTGTGCGCGGATCGCCGGTCCGTGCAGAAGAAATCATTCGAGCGTTGCTCTTTCCCGTTCTTAGCTGGAGGGGTGTACAATAATCTATTCTGCGCTTCTAGGGTTGGATTAAATAGACATTTGGACATTATAAACACACTTAGCACAAGGAAAAAAACACGGTTGTTATCAGTGTCTATACTTGACAATTGTAATACAAGAAACTATAGGCTTACTCAGTTATACTTCACAAAGTAGTGGTTTGTAAAGCATAATTTATTAATATGATTTTTATATAGTATTTGAAGAAAAAAAAATATTGCAGTAATTTCGATACAACAAAAAACGAACAAGTATTTCATTTTATGTAGTAGGTGCTAATTATTTTAAAGTAATATACCCTACTCTTTCATTGTTCGTGGAGCATTATTATTTATTGGAACCATTGGTACACAAATGTTGAGGAAAATATTATACTGCAAATTAATTACATGCAGTAAGACATTGTGAAGCTTTTACACTGAAATTATTTTCTTGCTTTATATCAATATAAATTAACATTAATATTAATAAATGATATAAATTAAGTTTAGAATTTAAATTCGCATATAGTTTATTTGGAAAACATTGAGAGCAAGTATCGACAAGTTGGGAGCTTACTGAAAGAAGTGTAGTTCACAAGCTATAAAGCGACGATATTCCGTTTATGTCAGGTTTAAAAATTTATTAATGTAAGTATATTAGCATAATATAGTGACGTGAGATATAAAATTTGCCATTATATATTTTTCTAGAAACATTTTCCGCTTTGCAAATTGTTGCTTCCTTCGCTCCTTACAACCTCAAGAGCCTCGCATGTATTCCTCACTATATTCTCATCACTTACCAGCTTATGAAATGAAAGTCGTAAGTCGTCTAATCTTTGATGGCTGTGTTAGTACAGACTTCAAAACAACGCCATTGTCAAGTTCGTTTTTCCGTGAGAGTACTGATTAAGAAATAAGCGCTCGCAATACCATATTTTAAGAACTTTACTAATCTGATCTACTGTTCGCGCAACTTATCTGGGCAGCTAAAAGAGCGGGGAAGCGGGGTGTAGCGAGGTTGCTTGTAGCGGTAGCGTGGCAGGAGAGGGAAGGAGAGGGGCAGCGAGAGAGCAGTAGGGAACCCAAGTGCCTAGATAAGTTGCGCGGACAATAAACTGTCACAAGACTATTACCTCGACATGGGCTGACGAAAGCCTTTCATTTTAAAATAATTATTGTTGGCTGAGGAAAACATTAGGCCTATAACAATTATGTTATATGATTCGTAATTTCTCTTCTTCGTTATCTGTGAACTCCTCACTTTATTTATCATAACTCATTCACAGACACAGCCAAATCGGCACCCAAATCTGCTGTTGCAGATCTGTATAGCCCTGTCACGTTCCCCTCCAAGGCGATTCACTCCCTCCAGGTAGGGGAATAGAAAGTGCACATCGCACAGAGACTACTGCACAATGTGCAGGGTTTTGGCATGTCTGCATTAAATCAACGGCTCTTCCCTGTGAAGCAATACTGGATTACGAATTCAATTACAGCTACTCAAAGGGCATACCAAAAAGAATCTGGTGTTCGTAATCCTCCTCAAAGAAACGCAATACTGGGACTGGTAAACAAATTGGAAACAACTGGAGCTCTGTAAGAACAATAATTTTGATGACAATAAATATGCAGAATAAATAATAAACATCTGCGCATCTCGTGACAGGGAATCAAAACTCCTGCTTAATTTGACGTTAAAAACTGGTCATTAAGTGAATTTCCAGCCCAATAAATAAATAATTTTCCACATTTGCTATAGATGTTAGTAATCTCCCAAAGATATTCTATCTACATTTGAGGTAGTTGAATCGGGGGAAGATGACTATCGGGGGAAGATGGTTATTTCTTTGTAGTTTCACATTCTTCCAAGAGAGAACGCCACGCGCATGTCTTCATGATCACTGAGACAGTTGAATGTCTGTAGAGTGGAAGCTAACTCATTTTGCCACGTGTTCTTGTTGTGAGAAGAAGAAAAGCAAGAAAACAGCTCATTTTTCTGCTATAAAATAATTGCAAAAGTATGTTAAAATTTTAATACATCTTTGAATTCGTAATAACTGTCAAACCTTTGTAATGGATATTGTAGTAAAGGTTCTTAAGTTTGTATTGTTAACAACCAACGACCTTGTTCCGCCATATTAGGTTGCGTCACAGCACTAGGCATCTTACTCCCATACTTGGGGAAGATGATCATTTTTTTTCGGGGTAAGATGGTAACTTGTTGCAAGAGTTTCATTTTTTTTTTTGCAGGGAATGTGTAAACATTACGTTAGATCCTCTGGTAGTCAGTGGATTGAGGACAGTCTTCAACTTGCGATGGAACATGTTATAACAGAGGGTATGAACTGTTTTAGAGCATCGCAAGCATACGGGATTTCTTACCGTACCCTTAAACGCTGCCTAAAGAGAATGACAAAAAATGTACTGGATTGAATTCATTGTGTGCAAGAAGTGATTTCACGAGTCTTGCACACGGCAATAAAATATTTGCAATGACTGTGTTGCTAAGTAATGATAAACGAATGAGAAAGAATCCATGAGCTTTAGATTAAGCCAATTTTGTTATATACATGTATCAAACCAAGTTCAGGTAAAATACATATATCAGTAAATGTACTAATTGCATTTGCCATTTTACCCGACTATTGGGGAAAGATGCCTACAGTGCAGGCAAGAAGAAAACCTGTATCTATAAACAAGGTAATTAATGTTTTCCATTTTGTACCAAAAATATACTTTCAAAATAACTTTCAGACTTTGATATTTCAATATGATATTCAAAACTAAATGAACAGTATGTTAAATTTTCAATCAAAGAAAAAGTCAGGCATCTTCCCCCGATCCACTCTATAATAAATTGTGACTAACATCATTCGTTTTGAAAGAAAGAAAGAAAGAAAGAAAGAAAGAAAGAAAGAGAAAGAGAAAGAAAGAAAGAAAGAAAGAAAGAAATGTGTTAGTTCTATATAAATCACTCCGTATAAGTTCTGAACTGTCAGTCAAATTACAGCGAGCTCAGAATACAGTATGTGCGTCAGATACGTGTGCAACATCCGACCATATGATCACATATCACCGTCCTTCGCAAGTCTTTCGTGGCTCCGACTTCAAGAACGCAGAACTTTACACTCTTTGTCTTTACTCTTTCGAATTCTGCACACCTCAACACCAAATTACCTTTCGTCTCGTTTCTCTTATCTATACTCTAACCACGACGTAAATACCAGATCACTTATCTGTTGCACGCTAAGTATACCTCTTCATAGAACATCTTGTTATTCATCATCTTTTACAGTAGCCACCTCGCGTCAATAGAATTCCTTGTCACAAAGTATTAGGGGCTGCAAGACAATAAACACCTTCAAAAACAGCTTAAAAGATAACCTTATTAGCATTTCACTCCAATCTTACTGATTTAAACTATCACTGACTACATTGTTACTTCTTTCTTTAGACATCATCCTGATAGTGCTGTATTTTCAAAAATGTCTCATAATCTCTTTCTATTATCTAATATTATTTGAAATATATTAACATTCTATGTATTTTAGCTTAATTCTGCTACACAGTTTATTTCAGTGTTTAATTAATAGTTCATAGTATTTTGTTGTTTAATTCGTAAATAACTCTTGTATACATATAACTCTCATCTAAATCAAATTGTTGAATTCTTTGTAAGTTCATGCATATGTATGTATACCTTTTGCTGGTTGAGTGGAAGAGAAGGCCTTACGGCCTTAACTATGCCAGCTAAAATAAATTATTATTATTATTATTATTATTATTATTATTATTATTATTATTATTATTATTAAACTATTTTCTGGTGCAGTTCAGAGAAACTTGTAGATAGAAGCTTGTTAACAGAGATGCTTCGCTATGAGAAATCAAAATTTACAATTATATCTCGCAAAAAGAATGATCTGAATGAAATCTGGTTTAATAACTAACTTGACCTTCTCTTGTCTTTGCAGGTGGTGTTGGTGTTCATACTCAGCATCGCATCGCTTATCATCTACTTCATTGATGCCTCCAGGTTGGTGTATGTGCTCACACTCTTTTCTCAAGTTAATGTGACTTTTTTTTTTTGCACTATGTTTCTTTAAAAATTGTGACTACACAAATATTCACAATTTTCTTACGACAATGAAGCATTTTAAACATGGTTTTTAATGTCGGTATTCTTAACGAGGGTCCTGTAAATGAACTCAGGTCGAAATCTCCCTTCAAACTTACGTCGTATTCGATAAACTCAACAATGTGAACAAATTTAAGCTTGCTGCCCACGTAAATGTTTGAAAATATAATTGAAATACTGCATTAAAAGAACGACGAATGCTTGCAGATAGTCAATGAGTTGCCATCCGACGTCAATCCCTACGCTGTCACGTGACATGGGAGATGGCCTGGTGAACTCAAAGCACTTCGCCATCTAATCTCAATTTTTCGATAATCGGTCCGTTATTTAATCTTTAATTTCTGGACATTACAGTCAGTATAGGATAGCTAATATTCTGTGTGTGTCTGTCTACTGTGGAGATACTGTATAACAGTGTTCGTAGTTTGAAGGGAAGTTTCGTCATGTAGTCGTTTACTTCCTTTGTGAGTGTGACTATAACTGAAATTTGTATTACACAATATTCTGACAATACTAAATTAAAACAAGAGGCATAGATATTGCACTGCTGAATTTATATAATAATAAAATTAATTTACATATTTATTAGGAAAATGTATAACGAAAAGTTCAGAATACTAGGAAGAATGTTACTCTTTTTTCTTAATCTCTGTCATTCAAGATAAACACTGAAATAACCAGAAATAGAAGTTCACCCCTTCTTTTGCTTCCTTCTCCTTTTACCCTTCTTCAATACGTTTCTCTCTTTCAGTCTCTTCCTCACATTGTCTCTTCTCTCATCACAATTCTACCCTTTTCTCCTTTTATGTATCATCCTCGTCAAATTTCTATATTTTGTCTTTCTCATTTCTTCCATTCTTTTCGTCGCTGTTATCTGATCTTTTCCTTCCTCATCTCATGCCTTCTTTTCGCCACATTCCTCTCCTATTTTCGTTACTCATCTTCTTCCATCTTCTTCTCTATGCTTTTCGTTGTGTGACTCTCCTCTTTTCCTTCTTCATCTAGTCTCATTTCTCTTCTTTTTACAGTTTTCTTATATTCGTATAATTTCATTCTTCTACTCTTTTTCACCTCCATTCTCTTTGTTGTTTTTTCTCCTCTTTTCCTTCTTAATCTTTTCCTTTCGTCTCGTCGTATTTCTCTCCTTTATGTAAATTTCTCTATTCGTCTATTTTTGTTCTTTTCCTCTTTTTAATCCACTCCATTCTCTTTGTTGTGTTTCTCTATTCTTTTCCTTCTTCACCTTTTCCCTTCGTCTCGTTACATTTCTTTCTTTTTCGTAATTTTCTCTATTTCTATTTTCGTTCTTCTTTTTCATCTCCTCCATTCTCTTTGTTATATTTCTCTCCTCTTTTCCGTCTTCATCTTTTCCCTTCGTCTCGTCGAATTTCTTTCCTTTTTGTAGTTTTTCTATTGGTCTATTTTCATTCTTCTCCTCTTTTTTCATCTCCATTTTCTTTTTCCTGTCCCTCCTCTTTTCCTCCATATTTTCCCTTCGTCTCTTCGAATGTCCTCTTTTCGTAGTTTTTTTCTGTTCTTCAATTTTCGTTCCTCTCCTCTTCATCTCTTCCATTCTCTTTGGTACGTTTCTCTTTTCTTTTCCTTACTCATCGTTTTCCTTCATCTCTTCGCATTTCTCCCTTTTTGTATTTTTTTCTATTCTGCTATTCAGGTACCTCTCCTGTCTCTCGTTTTCTCCAATCTTCCCTTTTCATGTCTTTCCTCTTTTTCTCTTACTCCTTTTCTGTATTCCCAGCTTCTTTTTTCCTGCCGTTATATTTTTACGTCCTCGTGTTCAAAACACTTTTCCTCATCTGATACTCTTTCCTCTTCAACAGCTTTTATATCCAGTTCTTACTTCTCTTTCTTTGCCAACCTCCTTTTTCTTTTCCTTTATTCCTGTGTTCTCCTACTTTTTTCCTTCTCTTCTCTTTTTCTATTTTCCTGTCCTTTTTCCTCCAATTTCTGTTCCACTTTTCCTTTTTATTACTTTTGCTTTTCCTCTTTCTCTCCCATCTTTCACATTCTCCTTTTGTTCCTCTTTCTTCTCATTTCTCTCCATTTCCTTTGTATTTCCTCTCATTTTACCCACCCTTTCTTTATTTTAAATCTCTTTTCTCTTATTTATGCTCTTTCGATTTCAATTACTCCTGTTGTTTTCTTCTACTCTCCTCGTATTTTTCTTCCTTGCATATATTCTCCTTCTACATTTTAAAGTGAATATGTCTCTAAGCTCTGTCTAGTATTGGGGTTCCATCCCAGGAAGTCAGCCGACACATTTTCAAGCAAGTTTTGTCGCTCCTGTAATTTCTAAAGTACACGACATATTCCATTCAAGTATGCTATCGATAAAGGTTCAATGTACTGTATCTAGCGTGACCTTGAGATGGAGCGGGTGACGTCATTTAGCGATACGCGGGATGCGGAATTTGAGTCGCGACAGTCGATATAGTATAACTCTAGTTTGCGAAGCGATAGAACGTTCGCAGTGCTGTCAAACGAATCGTAATTGAGTAACAATCAAAAGCCGACAAGTTAAATTGGAAAAATTCTCGGGTAAAGTTGAGTGAATAGAGAAAATCAGCAATATCGAGGCATATACAGCGCAAATGGAAGTTGGCGTATAAACAATGGATACCTTACATTCAACATCTCATCCCGAGAGACGTATTCACATATAAAACTTGTGGCTGTCTCTCCGATACAGCTTCGTTCTCTTTTACTCATTTTTTTTTTCCTTTTCCTCTTACAAGCAAACGTTCTGATGGGGGCAGATAAAAAAGTTAATTTTTTTCTTCCACCATGTTAATAATGTCAAAAGAAGTGCTTATACAAATTTTAGCCACTCTATCGCAATTACGAGGGCAGTAAAAAAATAAGTTCGCCAGAGGTCGTTAACAGAAAAAAACCACAATTTCATTGACAATTTTATTGGAACAGACACAGCAATTGTTGAGCTATTTTCCAACATATTTTCCATCGGAATTGAGACATTTCTCATATCATGGGATCTACAGAGAGGTGTGTAAATGCAGTCAAACGCTGGTTCCGATCTGAGGCGTCTGACTTCTACGACACAAAAATTGATCCCATGGTATGACAAATGTCTCAATTCCAGTGGGGGGGATATGTTGACAAATAGCGCAACAATTGCTATATCTGTTTCAATAAATATTTCCATGCAATTGTGCTTTTTTCTATAAACGGTCCCAGGGAAAATCACTTTCTGGACGGTCTCGTAATTGCGGTCGAGTGACCAAAATTTGTATAAGCACTTCTTTTGAGATTATTAACCTGGTGGAAGAAAAAAAATTAACTTTTTTATCTGCTCCCATCAGAACGTTTGCTTGTTAGTCCATCAGAACGTTTGCTTGTTAGTCCATTCTCTGCCTTCTTAAGGCTGCTTCACAATAAACCGGGAACGAGAACCAGAATGAAAACCGAGAACGTAGACGACTATGCATATCGATATGTATGTTAATAACGATATGTAAAGTCGATATTACGCATTCTGATGTTATTTGTGTATAATTGACCAATGACGTTCTCTCATGAGTACAAGGCAGCCAACATAAACACAGGTTAACCAACTTCGAAATTTCAACTGAAACATTGCGTTAGGTACGGTACTATAAATATGCCCATGCATCTTTATTATCACAACCTATTTTAAGTCTACCATAACGTAAAATAATTAGAGAAGAAACATTTGTAATAGAACAAAAATGAACACAACAGTAGTTATTGAATTGAGGCATGAATATGTAGTGTGTAATACAACCAATACAGTAATAAAATATGATTCACTTACGATCGGTGTTCAAAGATGCAGCTATTGAAAGCCACGTATTCTCCTTCATTTTCTCATCTTTATACGAGGCGCGCCGCTTATCGTAAACGTGAGGATTTTCCTCAACACTCAATATTAGAATCTCATCAAATAAAACTTGCTCCATGATGCACAGCACAGAACAAAATAATGTATAGGTTATGTCACGGTCTTCTTGCTACAAAATGTATGACGACAAAATAGCTTTTAGATGGCAATAGAATGAATCTAGTGGAAACGTGAATGCCAAAGTTGAAACTTGGCCAACTCTCCGTTCCCGACCCCGGGCTCCGGCAAGCTTTTCGTTAATTGTGAATGCTCACATTTAAATGTATACATTTTAACAATTTTACCGTTTTCGTTTTCGTTCCGATTCTCGTTTCCTGTTTATTGTGAACCAGCGTTTACTTTGCTTCCCCATCTGTTTTTCTTCTCCGCAATATACAGGGTGTTTCAAAAATACGGGGCATAATTTCAGGTATGTATTTCCCACATGTAGACAATCAAAATAGTTCATTACAACATGTGTCCGGAAATGCTTTATTTCCGAGTTATGGCCTTCACAACACTGAAATTCACCGGAACCATGTTTTAGAAGACACTCCACTGATCAATCGTCAACACATTCACGTCTTGCATGATGGCGCTCCTGCACACTTCAGTCGTACGGCTCGCCAGTACTTGGATCGAAGGTTTCCTGATCGATGGATAGGTAGAGGTGGCCCAATTGCTTGGCCTCGACGCTCACCTGATCTGAACCCTCTCGATTTCTACTTGTGGGGCCATTTAAAATCATTGGTTTATTCGTCTCCGGTGCCTGATTTGGAATCCCTTCGGAATCGAATTGTGGCATGTTCTGAGGACATACGCAATACTCCTGGAGTTTGGGATCGTGTTCGCAGGTCAATGAGACATCGATGTGAGGTCTGTATTCAAGCTGGAGGTGGACATTTTGAACATCTTCTGTAATGACAAGGACCTACGGAAAGAAAAACGTTCCGGTGAATTTCAATGTTGTGAAGGCCATAACTCGGAAATGAAGCATTTCCGGACACATGTTGTAATGAACTATATTGATTGTCTACATGTGGGAAATACATACCTGAAATTATGCCCCGTATTTTTTAAACATCCTGTATAGCCTCAACTTAACATTTCAGCATATACTAAATAAAAGTCCGAATGACTACGTCACTTCTGTAGCAAATAAAACAAATTTAGTTCCTCCTTACAATTCACAAGGCAGACAGTGTCATGCTGGCCACAAGATTGTTTTCCAAAACGTTACGAGGTAGATATAAGTAAGCAAACGAACCTCTGCTTAAGTAAAAGTCTCCTAATGCTCTTGTTCTCTGGGTAGAAGTGTGCTTCTCATGTCTGACTACTCAATTTTAATCCTGGTGATGTACTTCTCACACCATGCAGCATATCAGGAGGGAGTCGTAACAGTACAAGAAGGTGTGTATCTCTGAGAGCACTGGATTTGAGCACTCCGCTGCACCGTCTTGTGTGACCAGAGTTCAGTTCACACCTGAGTGTTTGTTATTCCAGCAGTTTGAAGCTCTCAACAAGCTGAGAGTGTTGTGTGTGGCAACTGAAGTAAACGAAACTTGCAGTGTGATCTGTTCTTCCACATGTGTTGTTCATTCTTGAATGGTTTTGTGCACTTAGTTAATGCTTCTGTCATAAAACACAATTTGAGAATTGTCCTTATCCAAGCACTGTCTATTTCTGAACCCGATAAGATATCTTGTTAACTGTGAAATTTTTAAATGTTATTCATTATTATTGTTCCTGACGTTTTAATTAAACTTAGATTTTCATCATTACTGTTGCCGCAATTTAATTTACAATTTATGATTTAGTAAAATTTTAAATGTCAAGCTTTATCATCACCATAAGTCTTGCCCTTAAACTATTGCTTTGTAAAATTTGAACTTTCAAATATTGTCGTCTTCTACTTATATTTCTTGTGCTATTTAATAAAATTAGAGTTATTTATTTATTTATTTATTTATTTATTCATTTATTTATTTAATTATTTACTTATTAATTAATTTATTATTTATTCAATTATTTATTTATTTATTTTACTTATTAATTTACTTATTTAATTATTTACTTATTAATTTATTCATTATTTATTGAATCACTCATTTATTTACTTCATTATCTATTTATTTACTTATTCATTTACTCACTCAATTATTTACTTATTAATTTATTCATTATTTATTTATTTATTTACTTATTCATTTGCTTACTTATTTAATCACTTATTAATTAATTAATTAATTCATTCATTCATTCATTCATTCACTTATTTACGTATTTATTTATTTACTCAGTTTTTATTTATTTATTTGTTTATTTATTTACTTAATTACCTATTTATTTATTTACTTACCCACTTACTTACTTATTTATTTATTTATTTATCCAAAAAGGAGTTAAAAACATAGGACTTGTCAAAGAAAGAAAGGAAAAACAATAATTAAAATAGAAAACAATAATTAGAATAAATAAAATTCATTATTTATTTATTTACTTACTTATTCAATTGTTTAATTGTTTCCTTATTCATGTATTCATTATTCATTCATTTATTTGGCTGTTTACTTATTTATCTACTTATTTATTCATTTACTCATTTAATTATTTATTTATTGATTATTTATTTATTCATTCATTTATTTGTTTATTTGTTTATTTACTTACTTATTCATTTACTTATTCATGTATTCATTATTTACTCATTTATCTATTTATTTATTCACTTATTTATTTATTTAGTCATTTATTTATTTATTTAGTTATTTATTTATTTATTTATTTGTTTATTTATTTATTCACTTATTTATTTATTTAGTTATTTATTTATTTATTTATTTAGTTATTTAGTTATTTATTTATTTATTCACTTATTTATTTATTTATTTATTTATTTATTTATTCACTTATTTATTTATTTATTTATTCATTTATTTATTTATTCACTTACTTTATTTATTTTTTATTTATGTATTCACTTACTTTATTCATTCATTCATTCATTCATTCATTCATTCATTCATTCATTCTTGTGCAGTTAAGACCTACGGATATTTAGGTCAATCTGTAATTCACATAAGAACTCAGAGGTTTGTTTTGTAAGTTTTTCAACCTTTCTGTTCGTGAACATAACGGAATTATTTTTTGGGCATAATAAATCTCTGATTATTTAATTTTCTTAGTTTTTCAAAAGAATTACGTTCTTTTCAAAATATTTCTAGTAGTATAGTCCAGGCTATTTAGGAAAACGTTACCAGAGCTTATTTCTCGTTACAGGAACAGAAAAAAATTTCGGTCAATTAAAATATAATTATTATTTATATTGCGGGAACTTCAAGAATTGTGGATACATTACTAGTGTTCAACGCAGCGTAAATGAGACTTTGCGTATGGTTAGTTCAGGGCGAAAAATATAGCGGCTTTCATTATACAAACCATACAACATTTTTATTAACATTTTTGTTGTGTAAACATCATGAAATAAACTTCGTTTTGTTATTTTATTGCCATATTTCTTTGTCGCTTTTTCCCTTTCCTAGGATTCCTTTCTCTCTTTCATTTATCGTGCTATGCAATTCTGATAAAGCCACCAGCGTAGCTCAGTCGGCTAAGACGTTTGTCTACCGATCCGGAGTTGCGCTCGGCCGCGGGTTCGATTCCCGCCAGGACTGATTACCTGGTTGGGTTTTTTCCGAGGTTCTTCCCAACCGTAAGACAAATTTCAAGTAATCTATGGCGAATCCTTGGCCTCGTCTTGCATCATAAAAATCGTAATAAGATTATATTACAGGCACACAATGATGGCACGACACGAAATAATAATTCAACATTAGTAGAACCTAAATGTTTCACGTCTGTTGGTTAGCATTAATTTTGACCCTCGGTTGTATAATTCTTTAGCTAAATTAGACCCAGAACTTCTAACATATAACCTACTAACAAGAAAATTTAGAAACGTGTTAATGTCTTCAATTTGATTAAATTAATTTATAGCCTATGTGTATTAATCAGCCTATATTATATTTATATTCTATTATTTCGGAATATATATTTTTCATAAATTCTCATACTTTATTCACGTACGATATTATTCTTCTCAATGTTAATATTATATTATATAATTTTATTGTAGTTGTAATTTTAATTTTAGTTCCTATTTTATTTTATTTTCTATAGTCCTCTTATATTAATAATATATGCTCGCTGCTCATTTGATCCTCAAATTTTGTTAATATTATTATATCCTCTTTTTATATTGACTATATTATTTTATTTCTATTTCTATTATTGTAAATATAGTCTGTAGTCTGATGTATTATTCTGTATTATATGTTCTCTTCTGTATTATTATATAAATTTGTACTGACCATGTTATAGCATCTTCCTATGCATTTGAAATTTGAAAATTTGAAATTTGTAAAATAAACAAAATCAATATCATCTCGCTATCGTCAATTCCATTGACGCTAAATATCCTCGTAGTTTATACAGCGTCGTTAAATAACCAAGTAAAAAAATCTGACAATATATAGAACGCAAGACCCCATGGAACTTTGATACTGCAAGTGGAAGGGCAGCGATTATCGAATTAGCCTGTCAGGCATCTCAACCTGACGATATGTTTTAATATTGCCCAGCAGAGCACTTATTTTTACCATTAATATTAATTACTTTCACCTACATCTAGTGACTTTTTAGTTTGCCAATAATATTTAAGGTTTTTTTTAGCAACGTCTAGTGAATTTTGAGGTTCAATTTAGTTACAAAGCATTATCAGGAATTCGCATCCCAAGTCAGCAAGTGGGAGAAAAAGAAACTACGCCTACGAATTTTATTTCAATGCTATTTAAACTTAAGCCCCGGTTTCTTCAACCTTTGTTAAAATGCACCTAACATAGCGTTAATTAACTGTAAGTTAAAAGTATGAATTGCTGTTAAAATATTGCGTTTCTTCAACTTTACATTTCACATTTTAACATTCTGTTTGTTAACTCTCTGTTAGGACCAGAATTTCTAGAGTTTAACCATAACCTATAACCAAGTATAGGCTCACTTCTGTTTTCTGAACTCTGACAATTACGATTCTCGCTTGTTTCCGTTGTTTAATTCAGAGAGGATAGAAGTCTTTCTATTCTCTCAGGTTTGATTTCTGCTTCTTTTCTCATCTGTATCACAATAGCATGGAGTGCCGTATTGGTATTGCTGTTATGAAATGGAAAACACTGGAACAAATAGAAATCATGGGACTAATTTCTCTTCGTTCTAGAGAAGTCTTCTGCTGGAAATTATTTCGCAGCATAAACCAATTAATGAGAATAAACAAACAAACGGATCTAAGTTGAAAGCGAAAAGTGAGGCTTGGCAGAAAATAACCTATACCTTTGTATGAACTTCTGGTCTGTCAAATCACAGAAATCGTCCCCTCTGTTTATGTATTCATGGATATCATTTTCTAAATAATCCAAATATATAAGTTCAGCATCTAACGCACCAGCCATATTGGATACTTCTATGCTAACAGAGAGTTAAATGATTTAACTGCATGAAATTGGGCAGTTAAATTAACATAGGTTTTAACAGCCTGTTAGTACTAACAGCAGTTGAAGAAATGCTTCAACTGTTAAGTTTACAGTTAAAATGGAATAACAACACGGTTATAATTTAACAAAGGTTGAAGAAACCGGGCCTAAGTGTAATTAGAGAAAAAAACTTAAATTAAAATCTGATCATATGTATTAGTAATATACGTTACAAGAGCGGTATGTTGACGTTTTCATGGTCGAGGAAAAGATTGAAAAAGCGAAACGTAGTTGAGCTTTTTTAATTTCCGAGAACATGAAAACAAACATACCGCTCGTGTATCGTACATTATTTTGTGCGAATATCGTTTATTACATACCTGAAAGACGAATTTCTAATTAGTTGCAATGAAATCTCCATCTTGGTTTCTGTTTAATGACGGCAACTTCGGAAAACCAAAATATCTTTCTTCAACATTGTTGCTATAAAATGTTTTCTGTGTTTACTCTACTCCAGCAAGCCGTGATATACGTCTGTCTTTTTTTTCCCCAGTCTATAAATGCGAACTTAAAACAAACGGTAAGGTTATGTAATGATTTATTTTTTCATTTTAATATTATAACAATATTATTTATATAACATATTGCAGTAATAACATCGGCATCTGGAATCTTGTTGATTTTTTTCACGGCTTCCTTAATGTTACTTGTATCAGGAATGCAATAAGTTTCGTGTAGTAGTAGACTTTACTTAATTTTTGCAAATATTTAAAAACAATAATTAACATTGCAATTGAGGTGAAATTGCAGTGGTAAGTTTCCAATTTATAATTATTACTATGTTAAACGTCTCTAAAAATAATATGTTAAAAGCCTAAAGCAGTAAAATGAATGTCGCGCTTAAACGGTAAGAAGAGGGAAATTGTTATGTGTGTTACGTTGGGAATACTGAATGTGATATTTCACACTTGCCGCGTATTGGTTCTGTGCGGAAAACAAGCAAATACGCACGATCTCGCACAAAATACTTTATATCAATAATTTAGACTAAGTTGAATTTTCGGTTACATCAACACTGCAAACAGAACAGCTTGAAGTTCCTTGAGTTCTGACGAGGTAGGTGAAAAATAATGGATTAATTATGAGAACACAATAAAAATGTTTTGTGGCACATTTCACTGTCTGCATTTGAAATTCCTGTTTTCCCTTTCCGGAAGGTAATCTACACGTTTTCTCTGCTTTTCTACACTACGCACCATACCTAGTGTTCTTCTGCCAGGCTGCTATTTACCCATGCTGTTGTGTGTAAATTAGACCGTAGGGTTATCATGACACATTGACACGACATTCACTGAGCTCCTGTATGACTAAGACATATTTCTAATGTAAATTTTTATTCCAACAGGAAATCAGAGTTACTTAATTTATGTCATCTTGAATAAACTTTTTAGTAAGTGAACTGTGTTTTTGTAAATCCACCTACGTTACAAATGATACTGATATCAAAATATAGTTACTCTTCTACAGAGTGATTTATATAGAACTGACACATTTCTTTCATTAATTGTTTCAAAACGAATTGTGCTAGCGACAACTTATTATACCCAAAATGTAGAGGAATTTTGGGAGATTATTTACCTCTATAGCAAATGTTGAAAATGTCCTCCATCCTGCATAAGGCACAACTCAACACGTCGTTCCATGTTACTGGCCACTCGTTGGAGGACTCTGTTGTTAGCATGAATCTTCTGTGTGATGTTGTGCTTCAGATCGTCCAATGTCTGGGGACGTGTGGCGTAAATCCTGTATTTTAAGTAACCCCATAGAAAGAAGTCCGGCGTTGTCAAATCCGGAGATCTCGGTGGCCACAGGTTCCTGGAAATTATTCGATCGTCACATAACCGGATAAATGGAACCATGCTTCATCTGTGAACCATGTGATGGACAATATGGCAGGATTTTGCACAATGAACGTCTGAAATCAACGACAATAATTCAATCTTTTATCCTTATCTGGTTCCTGCAGCTGATGAACAACCGTAATCCTATATGGCTTTAGGCTCTCTGACACATTGAGTAGGTGTACCCTGCCTCCTGCGACAAACGTCTTAATGATTTTTTGGGTGACTGCTCCAGTCGTGCTCTTACGTCAACAACAACCGTGGGAAGCCTAGATGAACGATGCTTGCCCTTTTCACTCACCAGAGATCCAGTTGTTTCCAATTTGTTTACCAGTCCCAGTATTGTGTTTCTTTTGGGAGGATTGCGAACACCAAATTCTCTCTGGTATGCCCTTTGAGTAGCTGTGGCCACCGAGATCTCCGGATTTGACAACGCCGGACTTCTTTCTATGGGGTTACTTAAAAGACAGGGTTTACGCCACACGTCCCCAGACATTGGACGATCTGAAGCACAACATCACACAGGAGATTCAAGCTAACAACAGAGTCCGCCAACGAGTGGCCAGTAACATGGAACGACGTGTTGAGTTGTGCCTTATGCAGGATGGAGGACATTTTCAACATTTGCTATAGAGGTAAATAATCTCCCAAAATTCCTCTACATTTTAGGTATAATAAGTTGTCGCTAGCACAATTCGTTTTGAAACAATTAATGAAAGAAATGTGTCAGTTCTATATAAATCACTCTGTATAATCGTTTAAAACTATGGTGTTTGTACGCTGCGTTCCATAACCTTTGGGAAATTCCCATAACTAGCCGATATATCTAATAGTACATTATGCAAGAGCCTATAATGGTAGTAAATAAGACGCGAGTATGTTTATGAAACGAGCGCAAGCGAGTTTCATAATTTTCATACGAGCGTCTTAATTACCAGTATAGTCAAGTTTCATACGACTTTTTATGCTCGACCATATTTATAACTTGAAATTATTCATAAGTATTCATGTTATTCTTATCTGACTGAGGAGTGGAACTGACCTTATGCAATACCTCGTAAATTGTGAGATGTGCGCAGACGCGAAAGTATTGATTTTTTCCGAGAAACAAATGTCGACATTGACCTTGATATAATCTAGAGAGTAAAATAAACATTAATCTTCATATAACCTTGAAATTGAATTAGACATTGAAAAACGAGATGACAAATTGAATTTATTTGAATATTATTTACAATTAACGCTAATTATTATAGTAACAGAACTAGTTGTTTTTCGATTGCATATCCGAGAATAATCTATACTTGCGCTTTCATATTGCTACAATGATATTTTCTGATTGATGGAACAACTGAACTTTAATGAATAGGTGTACTTTAATGAGGTCCATTAAAGGGCTGCTACCAGGTGTATAATTACTACATTTCGGCATGGTCGAGCATAAAAATATTTACGGATTTACGTTACAGGGTTGACCAGTGCCTCCCGTTCGGAGTAGTTGGCAGTTATACAGTATGTTACAGAAATTCGTTGTAGCAAATCAAACCCCTGTATCTCCTCACGAGGAGCATAGGGCATTCACAAAGTGCCTCCATCGGACCCTATTTGCAGCCAACTTCTTCACTTCGCTCCATGTTTTCCCTTCCCTAGAAATTTACTCCAAAACTGTTCTCTTCCATATATTTTTTGGCCTTCCTCTTGTTCTACTACTATCCTGGGGATTCCAATCCAAAGCCATTCTTTCTACTGCTCCATCTTCTTTCCTGATTGTGTGCCCTATCCAATTCCACTTTCTTCTTTTGATTTCTATTGTGATTTCTTTCTGATTTGTTATCTTCCATAGTTCTGAGTTTGTGATTATATCTGGCCATCTAATTTTTAAAATTCTTCGTAGACATCTATTAACAAATGTTTGCAGTTTATTTTGTATAATTTTACTTGTTTTCCATGTCTCACAGCCATATAATAAGACTGATTTCATATTACTGTTAAACATTTTAATTTTTGTAGATCTAGATATAATATAAGATTTCCATATTGGGTACAACTGGACAAATGCACTATTTGCATTTTTATTCGGTTCTTTAACGTTGTAGCAAAGTAATTCTTAAAATGAGATGACCTGTATTTCATTCCATAAATTATTTTCACTTTTTATTCTGATTTAAATACGATAATCCATGGGAAACAGCCACTGGCGTAGCTCTGTCGGCTAAGGCGCTTGTCTGCCGATCCGGAGTTGCATTCAGGCGCGGGTTCGATTCCCGCTTGGGCTGATTACCTGATTGGGTTTTTCCCCCAAGTTTTCCCCAACCGTAAGGCAAATGTCAGGTAATTTATGGCGAGTCCTCGGCCTCATCTCGCTAAATACCATCTCACTATCATCAATCCCATCGACGCTAAATAACCTCGTAGTTGATACAGCGTAGTTAGATAACCAAGTAAAAACATCAATGGGAAATGGGACCTTAGCTAGCATTTTGACCACGTTGAGTTATTGACATGTTACAGAGGAGAACATAATGGACAAAATGATTTTTATTTGTTTAAAAATTCAAAATAGTGAAATTTTAAATTTTAAGTTTCGAAAATTTTCATTTTGAGAAAAGCAAGTTAAATTTAAACATATGTTAAAGTTTGGTACCCAAATATTACTTACCTTTTGTGAGCATATCTAGTATACCATATCACAGGATATTTTCTGCTGAATCCAGATCTGATTTTAGAATTGTAATACGCTAATTTTTACATGAATGATAATTTATCTCTCTCCTATAAAACGAGGTCTCTGAAGTTAACGTCCCTTTTCCTATGGATTGTCACAAATTAGGGCCGTATCGATGGTGTTTCGGTAAAGGCAACTTAAGTCATAAAAATGAATTTCGAGATAGATTAAAATTAATTTCTGGGGGTACTAGTGTGACGTTATATAAAAAAGCAATATGTATCTTTATGCAAGTCTAGTTTTTCAGGATCGATACCCGACCCCGGAACAATTTTTCCCTTGAAATTATTCAATATGTATCTTTGTTCTGGCGATAAAGTATTATTATTATTATTATTATTATTATTATTATTATTATTATTATTATTATTATTATTATTATTATTACTTACAAATGGCTTTTAAAGAAACCGGAGCTTCATTGCCGCCCTCACATAAGCCCGCCATCGGTCCCTATCCTGTGCAAGATTAATCCAGTCTCTATCATCACACCCCACCTCCCTCAAATCCATTTTAATATTATCCTCCCATCTACGTCTCGGCCTCCCCAAAGGTCTCTTTCCCTCCGGTCTCCAAACTAACACTCTATATGCATATCTGGATTCGCCCATACGTGCTACATGCCCTGCCCATCTCAAACGTCTGGATTTTAAGTTCCTAATTATGTTAGGTGAAGAATACAATGCGTGCAGTTCTCTGTTATGTAACTTTCTCCATTCTCCTGTAACTTCATCCCGCTTAGCCCCAAATATTTTCCTAAGAACATTATTCTCAAACACCCTTAACCTATGTTCCTCTCTCAGAGTGAGAGTCCAAGTTTCACAACCGTACAGAAGAACCGGTAATATAACTGTTTTATAAATTCTAACTTTCAGATTTTTGGACAGCAGACTGGATGATAAGAGCTTCTCAACCGAATAATAACACGCATTTCCCATATTTATTCTGCGTTTAATTTTCTCCCGAGTGTCATTTATATTTGTTACTGTTGCTCCAAGATATTTGAATTTTTCCACCTCTTCGAAGGCTAAATCTCCAATTTTTATACTATTTCCATTTCGTACAATATTCTGGTCACGAAACATAACCATATACTTTGTCTTTTCGGGATTTACTTCCAAACCGATCGCTTTACTTGCTTCAAGTAAAATTTCCGTGTTTTCCCTAATCGTTTGTGTATTTTCTCCTAACATATTCACGTCATCCGCATAGACAAGAAGCTGACGTAACCCGTTCAATTCCAAACCCTGCCTGTTATCCTGAACTTTCCTAATGGCATATTCTAGAGCGAAGTTAAAAAGTAAAGGTGATAGTGCATCTCCCTGCTTTAGCCCGCAGTGAATTGGAAAAGCATCAGATAGAAACTGACCTATACGGACTCTGCTGTATGTTTCACTGAGACATATTTTAATTAATCGAACTAGTTTCTTGGGAATACCAAATTCAATAAGAATATTACATAAAACTTCTCTCTTAACCGAGTCATATGCCTTTTTGAAGTCTATGAATAACTGATGTACTGTACCCTTATAATCCCATTTTTTCTCCATTATCTGTCGAATACAAAAATTCTGATCAATAGTCGATCTATTACGCCGAAAACCGCACTGATGATCCCCAATAATTTCATCTACGTACGGAGTTAATCTTCTCAAAAGAATATTGGACAAAATTTTGTACGACGTCAACAAAAGTGATATTCCTCGAAAGTTACCACAGTTGGTTTTGTCCCCCTTCTTAAAAATAGGTACAATTATGGACTCCTTCCATTGTTCTGGTACAATTTCCTTTTCCCAAATAGCAAGTATAAGTTTATAAATTTCGCCATATAATGCACTTCCACCCTCTTGTATTAATTCTGCTGGAATTTGATCGATACCTGGAGACTTGTACTTTTTCAGATTTTATATCGCAATTTCGACTTCTGAAAGCTTGGGTTCGGGTATAAATGGCTCAGCAGTTTGTATTATTATTATTATTATTATTATTATTATTATTATTATTATTATTATTATTATTATTATTATTATTATTATAAATAATTTTCAACGCAAATAAAACTTTTAAAATGCTAGTATTATTTTGTTTTTGCACACCCACGCTAGAGCCGGTGAGCTTAGTCCCACACTATCTCAAACGGTATGCTTTTTTCAGCCCTATAACGTAAATACTATTTTTAGATTCACTAAAATACAATGGGTTTGGGATATGCTTCGAAAACTTTTTCTCGCCTCTACGAATTAATTTCTGTTGTTTCTGTGTATGTTTGTGTATTTGTGTGTAGGTGTTCATGCTGTCTCTCGCTCTTTCTCTCTCTGATTTGTTTCTATAGTATAGTTGATATTATGCTATATAACTCTGAAACAAGCTGGTGCTTTTTGAAAATAACCTCAACTTATAGTGTAGGGTGAATTTTGAGAATGCTGACATTAAAGATATTTTTCTGAAAACACAATATGTCGTATTTCATGCCCCTATTTGTACACCTCTTTGTACTTGTCATCATTAATGCGTCATTAAACAACACTTCCTAATTCTATTTATCTACATCCCCTTCCTCTTTCTCTTGTTTTCTTCTTAATATTCCTCTTCCTGTTGTTTTTCTTCATGCTCCTATTGGTACGCTTGTCATAATTAATGTGTCAGTAAACAACAATAATCAGAACTCTTTTATGCAACCATCATCGTAATCGTTCACATTAGCCTATTTTTAAGTGCAGATCCATCGGAGATCATAAGCCAGGGCCGGGCATGAGAGCGGCTCTATTTAGTCGGCCAGAGCTGCTCTCGCTCCGCAAGGCACTTCAATTCCAAGCCAGAGCAGAACGCTCACGCAGTGGCGGACTCGCATTACAGCTACCTTCCCTGCATTAATATAACAAGAGTCACGGTTGTTCTAGTCATTCAGTCTGTCAGTACATAATAGTTTATAAGGATATTACATCAATCCATCCTACAGTACACACTTTATAACACTCTTATTAATTTAATGAAATAAACTTCGCTCTATGCAAACACACAAATCATTAGGCTTATTTACATAACCCATACGCACATACTGCAACCTCCTCACCACGGTTCTACGAGACAGGCGTATGGCTTCCACTTCCCTTACTTGCTGTGGACAGAGTTCATCTGCCAATATAATTAAACATCGCTTGATGAAATTACGTTCGTTGAATGTTTTCAATTCCTTTGCAATTTCGTGGCAAATTTTGTAGCTAATTCTCATAGCCGATTCACTAAGTGCATTATTGTCATTCTGTTAATATAATATAATATGATATGATATGATATGATATGATATGATATGATATGATATGATATGATATGATATGATATGATATGATATGATATATGATATGATATGATATGATATGATATGATATGATATGATATGATATGATATGATATGATATGATATGATATGATATGATATGATTTGATATGATATGATATGATTTGATATGATATGATATGATATGATATGATATGATATGATATTATATTATATTATATTATATTATATTATATGATATGATATGATATGATATGATATGATATATGATATGATATGATATGATATGATATGATATGATATGATATGATTTGATATGATTTGATATGATATGATATGATATGATATGATATGATATGATATGATATGATATGATATGATATGATATGATATGATATGAAATGATATGATATGATATGATATGATATGATATGATATGATATGATATGATATATGATATGATATATGATATGATATGATATGATATGATATGATATGATATGATATGATATGATATGATATATGATATGATATGACCATAAATTAATACAACTTAAAGAAAATGTTTCTCAGGTACATTATATTAGAGTATTTATTCGATATTTGTATTGCATTATAAGTTATTATAGTACATTTAGTAATATATAATTTTAAATTATACAAATATTATGATATATCATAGTATAGTATATTACAGTTCCAGTAGTATAGTAGAAAGAGGTGCCGGAACAGGATGAACAGTATATCCACCACTAGCAAGAGGCATTGCTCATGCCGGAGCATCTGTTGATCTAGCAATTTTTTCATTACATCTAGCAGGTGTATCCTCAATTCTAGGAGCTGTTAATTTTTTCTCCACAACAATTAATATATATCATGAACTGTAATATACTATACTATGATATATCATAATACTTGTATAATTTAAAATTATATATTACTAAATGTATAATAACCTATAATTCAATGTAAATATCAAATAGATATTCTAATATAATGTATCTGAGAAACATTTTCTTTAAGTTGTATTAATTTTGTGGCGTTCATTACCAACATATTTGTCATATTCAGTAGCATTTTGTAAAGAATACTGTTGTTAGATATTGAACCTCTCAATCAGTTGGAGTGTTTTATCCCAAATTAAACACTTTGCTAATCCACTGCTCTCTACCGAAAAGAACTCCTCCTCCCATGATACATTAAACGCATTGGGAATAGCGGGACGCTTTAGTGTATGAGCGGAAGCTCCGTCTTCAAAGTTCGCCATCATACTGCAGAGTCACCACTGCACCGACACTGAATGACGTACAGTATGCATACGTCACACCGCTCGCGAGACCCGCTCTTTAAAGCACACAGCGCTCATTTCTCAGAATCACGTAATGTGCCCAGCCCTGTCCTAAGCAAACCTCTCTTCGAAAATTGTAACCGAAGCCAGCCCTTGGAATGAGAAATGGCTTGCTAGGTATGCAACAGGTGACAGCGGCTTCTTAGGGTAGAATGAATAGTCTATTCTAGGGTCCTTGTCTAGCAGAGAAATGAGCAAGCAAATTGGCAAGTATATTGATTCGCGTAGATCACAACAGTAGACAAAGCTAGCAACTTAAACACGTCACTGGTCTGTGTTTGTTACAAAAGAAATGGTATAGTCAAAGGCGCACACAGATGGTTGACTGTCACTCCCACTGCAAAGCATTGCGACGCCAGTGTTCCGCCTATATCCAGCTACTTTCAAGTTCAGCTTCTCTTTTCGATGTCAGTTCTAGGGTGAAAGACCTTGTATTATTATTATTATTATTATTATTATTATTATTATTATTATTATTATTATTATTTTACTTTTTAACTTCTCTCTAGAATATGCCATTAGGAAAGTTCAGGATAACACAGAGGGTTTGGAATTGAACGAGTTACATCAGCTTCTTGTCTATGCAGATGATGTGAGTATGTTAGCAGAAAATCCACAAACGATTAGGGAAAACGCGGAAATTCTACTTGAAGCAAGTAAAGCGATAGGGTTGGAAGTAAATCCCGAAAAGACTAAGTATATGATTATGTCTCGTGACCAGAATATTGTACAAAATAGAACTATAAAAATTTGTGATTTATCCTTCGAAGAGGTGGAAAAATTCAAACATCTTGGAGCAAAAGTAACAAATATAAATGGCACTCGGGAGGAAATTAAACGCAGAATAAATATGGGAAATGCGTGTTATTATTCGGTTGAGAAGCTTTAGTCATCTAGTCTGCTGTCAAAAAATCTGAAAGTTAGAATTTATAAAACAGTTATATTACCGGTTGTTCTGTATGGTTGTGAAACTTGGACTCTCACTCTGAGAGAGGAACAGAGATTAAGGGTGTTTGAGAATAAGGTTCTTAGGAAAATATTAGGGGCTAAGAGGGATGAAGTTACAGGAGAATGGAGAAAGTTACACAACACAGAACTTCACGCATTGTATTCTTCACCTGACATAATTAGGAACATTAAATCCAGACGTTTGAGGTGGGCAGGACATGGAGCACGTATGGGCGAATCCAGAAATGCATATAGAGTGTTAGTTGGGAGGCCGGAGGGAAAAAGACCTTTGTGGAGGCCGAGACGTAGATGGGAGGATAATATTAAAATGGATTTGAGGAAGGTAGGGTATAATGGTAGGGACTGGATTAATCTTGCTCGGGATAGGGACCAATGGCAGGCTTATGTGAGGGCGGCAATGAACCTCCGAGTTCCTTAAAAGCCAGTAAGTATTATTATTATTATTATTATTATTATTATTACTATTATTATTATTATTATTATTATTATTGTTATTATTATTATTATTATTATTATTAATTGGACTTCGTATCTCTGAAAGAATTGAACGTTTTGCCTTCGACATTTTGAATGGATCAGACTAACACTATTCAACGCGTACTAAATACTTGAGCAGGATAACACAACACATTGCGTTGCAATGTTACTATGAACAGATCGGGGTTCCTTCGTTTTGTACGCTGCTGTACTCGCCAGGTACACAAAAGACGGACGACGCGGCACGTGCCATATACTGCGATACTAAACAACTTCACTTTTCCTTAAGTCATCCCGCATACACTGTCTGGTAATCAATCAAAGTTGTGTATATCAGGGCTTTTGTGAGAAAATTATAGTATGGCTAGCATGAGTGATATTAAACGATGCTCAGGGTCACAACTGAATTCTCTGTGGGAAAGTGATTATTTATTGTTCAAATTTTGCAGGCCACAAGACACATTGTTCTTTTCTTTGGACACCCTTCTTGCATAAATTGTAACAATGAAATTATTGCATTCTTTCGATTATTTATTTATTTATTATACTCCAATTTTACAAAGAACCCTATTTTACCTGAGATAGGTATGTTAGGGTTATAAATACATAATAGTAGGCTAATAATAATAATAATAATAATAATAATAATAATAATAATAATAATAATAATAATAATAATAATAGTAATAAGAATAATAATAATATGATATAGGTTTATGAAGTCTCCTATTGAATTAGTCTTACGTGTCAATTATGAAATTAATACAATTTAACAAATCTATATATTCAGCAAATCTGTACAAAGTTTTTTAAGTTATACACATGAATGAATGAAATGGAATGAGTTGAAATTAAATCCTAAAATACAATCTTATATTTCTATTAATAAGTTTCATGAAATGTATGCTATATTATAACCTAAGCAAATATCTAATCCTCATATTCACTAGAATGTAGTTTAAATTTCTGTGGGTTGAAATCTGTGAAGACGTTACACAGTTTTCCGTTAAACATTGTTGTCACAAGCAATTTTTAAATTATATACATCACAAACATAAGAACACAAAAATACATCACACTAACATACGAAAAAAAAAAAAACGCACATAATTACTACCTACATTCAAGAAATTAAATTACAACATCCCATACAGAACAAATAACACTCTACAAAAGCATCTCAACACACAAACAACACAAACAAACAAATACAACCACACAGGCGTATACAAACTCAACTGTAACACCTGCAACAACTTCTACATTGGACAAACAGGCAAATCGTTTCAAACAGGTTACAAAGAACACATCACAGCCATAACAAAATTACAAAACACCTCCACATATGCAGAACACATACCAAATGCTAATCACACCCACAGAGACATCACTACAGACATGGAAATATTACACATCCAACCAAAAACGCCAGAACTAACACAGTAGAACAATATGAAATATACACACAAAAAACACATCCCAACGAAATTCTCAACACACAACTCAACTTCAAAACACATACACTCTTTGACTCTACACTATACCACAGGAACACACCCTCACAGGAAACAAAACAAGTGGCGAAAAAAAAATAAAATAAATTGACACCGTATTTTTTCTTCACTGTCTCAAACTTACAGACGAAAAACTTTGAGAGTTTTATTTTAAGCTGATAACAATATTACATTTCTACCTCTATTCATTCAAAAAATATAATCCTCTGAAACCCGGCCATGACTTTTGGGATACAGTATAGCTACTTCCATTCATTATGTCAATGGAAATGAATTACTAAAACGCACAGAAAACACACCAACCTATGTAAGGTCTCTTGGTGACAGAAATGGAAGCAGCAACAGCCAATTAAAGTTCTTTCACCTTCGCATTGAAATTAAAGCAGTAAGCTAAATTAGACAGAAACTGGGCACTCACAAAACTGTGACGCTACAACCCTATTACAGCGAAAGGCTCAGCCATCTGAAAACACCTTTGGTTACATTTCTTTTGAAATGGACTCAGATCAGCGATGTGTGCGTAAGTTGCAGGCTTTTGTGTTATTGTGACCTTCATATAAAAGGTCAATGAAATTTGTTTCGTAATATATAAATAGGTTACAGTATTTTAGCAGTACGTGCAGTCTATATTAATAGTGAAGTATAAAATCATACAAATTGTTGTCATTATTTTAAAATTGTATATTATTGTCAAATTGATGTGGTAAGGGAAATAAAAGGGAGAATTATGCGGTTAGATGAAGTATACAAGTAATGTAGATCAAAGTATTAAATGCCACAGTCATATTTTACGACTGATAAATTGAAACAATTTATGATCCATATTGGAAGAGGAGTACGTCAAGGAAATTGAATGTTATTCAGTAATGCCAATTGAGAAAAGCGAAATACAGGTTTAAAAATGTTAATTATATTTACTGCGCTTTTCTCTTGTTATTATAACAGAAATACGTCTTCATTATCTGCTGAAATCATAGTTTAATTTCAACATTTCATAGTATAATTACAAATAACATGATTAATACATTAATTAAATGAACAATTGTTATGAAGGAGTGTCATTTTCTTTAGATACAATGGACATGGAATTAGAAGATGAAGATGAAGATGTTGAAGTAGGATTTCGCACTTTATTTAGTAGCCTACAATTGGATTCATGCTCATCGATTTACATGGAAACAGTTGGCGGCACTGACTAAACAAAAGAACGACCATGCGATAAATTGATAGTGATAAATCGAGCTGCACAAAATTATCGCGATGTATGACTGTGATTGGTTGGAATTCAAAATTTCATTACACTTCATTGGCAGAAAATGGAATGACGTCATATAAACGAAATATTCAAAATAATACACTGCTCTCTTAAATTGAACATATTGGTAATTAAATCAATACCTTTCCCAAAATACGCTGTGAAATGTTTCATATAAAACAATTTTTATCTTCGGAAAGGAAACAAAAACGAGCAAAATTGTATTAAACATTTTTGTTTGAAATATCTCAAAGAATAACCCCCTGAAATTAATGACATTACTTACGGTTCACTTTGTATTTTGATATAACATTAATAAAATTATTTAAAGATACTCTTGTATTAGCTAATTTTCTTTCATTGGTAGAGAAAACTGTACAATTGTACTCGTATGGAACTACATTTTTGAACTATTACTTTTGTGGAATAGGACAATAATTTCACTTGTAATGTTAAGTAAGGAATAACAAATTACAATAACATTGTACAAACACAATCCTCATAATCTATTTGCATTATAGGTGAATATACCGTACTTGTATTATACAATACTTTTGTGGAATAGGACCCAGAGAGTAGATTCATGATCCTGAAGCGTTCGAATTTCGCTTGGCTCGATTATTTAGTCGGGTTTCTTCCGATGTTTTCCAACTGTAAAGAAAATATCAGATAATCCAATGACAAATCCTGGGACTACCCTTGCATAAAGAAATCATTTCGCTCTCATCAATTCCGCCGGAGCAAAATAATAATAATAATAATAATAATAATAATAATAATAATAATAATAATAATAATAATAATAATAAGAAGAAGAAGAAGAATAAGGATAATAATAATAATAATAATAATAATAATAATAATAATAATAATAATAATCTATACTAATAATAAATCTGTAGCCAAAATTTTTCTGGTAATTTTCGATTTTCCAAAAATAATTGGTCCTAACACATATAATTAACCACCCTGAAACCGAAAATCGCTTTTTTGAAATTTTTTGTTTGTATGTCTGTCTGTTTCTCTGTATGTTTGTTACCTTTTCACGCGATAATGGCTGAACGGATTTCGATAAAAATTGGAATATAAATTAAGTTCGTTGTAACTTAGATTTTAGGCTATATGGCATTCAAAATACATTATTTAAAAGGGGGGTTATAAGGAGGCCTGAATTAAATAAATCGAAATATCTCGCTTATTATTGATTTTTCTGAAAAATGTTACATAACTAAAGTTTCTTTAAACATAATTTGCGATATGTTTTATTCCTTGAAAAATTTTGATAGGACTGATATTTAATGAGATAAATGAGTTTTAAAATTAAAATAACTGCCATCTAAGGCCGTGTAATGAATTAAAAAACAAATGACTTCGTCTATAAGGGGCCTTGGACAGCAACAATCGAAAGCTATGAAAGATAGCCTACAGAGAATGTTTCTGTGTTTGTATGAAGTAATATCGGAAGCTAAATTAACCGATTTGTATAATTAATTATTATTTCACCATTGGAAAGTGTAGTTTCTCTAGATGGACATAATGCTATAATGTTATTACAGTAACTTCTGATATAATATAATATAAATAATATAATATAATGTAATATAATATAATATAATATAATATAATATAATTTAAGTTATTTGAAGGGTTCAGAACCATAGTGGGCCAAGCGCCATTTACTGAATACGTAGAAAACAAGGGTTAAAATTAAGTTATTACCATAATTCAATGGAAACTTATAACAAGTAAGATAAAATATACACATTAAATCTAAATGATGTCAATCTTCATTAAACTATAGCTGCATGTAATAAAATTTAAGAAACAGGTTAAAGGAATTGTCATTGCACCAAATGAGTGTCTCTGGATCAAAATGATCGCATTTTAATTATTTGGATGCAATTTAAATTAAGTAACATATTAAACGATTTATCCTTCTATCAAACACGAATGTTCCCTGGATCAAATGTCCTATTTTAATTATGTAATTACTTTATATTTATTTCTAACGGGTGCAGCGGAGCGCACGGGTACGGCTAGTAATAATAATAATAATAATAATAATAATAATAATAATAATAATAATAATAATAATAATAATTTGCCAGAACAAAGGTACATATTGATTTTTTATATAAAACACTCTAGCACCCCCAGAAAGAGTAAGTTACATACTCGTGCTCAGGGGACATTCCGTATAATGTTAAGACATTTTATTAAATAACAGAGTAAAAAGTAAAGAAAAAATAAGAAAAAACATAGATATCACAATAATTGAACTTTAAATTTTCTCTGTAAACAGCAGTTTTTATTAACGTTTTTAAATAAGGAGCATTAGCAAATTGTATGTTTGGAATTTAGCTATTATCAAGTTATAAAGCCTTAGGTCGAAGTTGTTATTGTGATTATATGCTACAGTTGTAGTACATTTACGTACTGTCAAGCATATTTTTTCTGATCTTTTGGTTTTATATTTATGCGAATATAAATTAAATATACAGTATTTCGGTTTTTATGTACCAAATTCAATAATACATTTTTATAAATTTGATGAAAGTCATATACTTTAAATTCTGAATACAGCAGCTCTGAAGGATAATCAAGAGGTTTGTTAAGGCATATTTTTATTATTCTTTTCTGTAGCAGAGTTATTGGCATGAGGGAGGTAAATGCCGTATTGTAATATAGCTTGTACTAATGCAAGGTAAATCAGTCGTAAATTATGGACAGTCAAGTAATTTCATAGAATGACAAAATAGTGAATAATTGTTCTTAATCTATTGCACAGAAAAAGAACATGTTTATCCCAACGTAAATGTTGATCGATTAGTATTATTCCGAGATACTTAACTTGAGGAGATTCATTTAGAATAGGACTGTTACAACTATTAGAAGAACAATTGGGTGTATGAATTTTTAAATACAAGAGCGAATCATGAGATTTCATACCAACAGATGTTAATGAAAATAGTACAACCGTAGTTTTAGAATGATTTAAGACAAGTAGGTTGGAATCAAATCCATTTTTAAATCAATGTGATGCCATTATTTGAATTAAGGGGAGAGGATGGTATTTTTTGGTGAAAAATGAGTAAATTAAAAAAAAATTCTTTAAAATACTCTGTGATATGTGTGGAATGCATAGCATAATTTTTTGTGGGTATTTGTGCCCATGTCTGATGTTGAGTCGCCATTTTTAAACTTCCTGCGTTAGTGATTTCTAAATCAATCGCCCACTTTTATTGTTGTTTCCGGTAAATTAAATTAAAAAACAATTTTTTCTTTAAAATACCCTTTGATATGTGTGGAATGCATTTCATAACATTTTGTGGGTATTTGTGCCCTTATCGTATGTTGAACGTCATTTTTTAACTTTCTGCGCTATGGATTTTTTAATCACACGCCCGCTTTTATCGGTTTCCAGTAACTTCATTTTTTTTTTGCTACATTGCCAGACAAAAATGGATATAATTTCTGAACTATTAAAGATACATGCATTAAATTTAGAACACACATTCTTTAGACCATTAGGAAACTTTTCTCTGTAACAGAATTTTGTTAATTGATTTCATTTTAAAAGTACGTCCGTTTGTTTGTAAGAAAGGAAATCAGAAAATTCTTATTAAATTTTAATTGTTTATTTTACAAACATAGGGACTAATATCAAAATTCTGTTACAGACAGTTTGTAGAACATGCTTTTGTAAATACATTGCAAAAAACTGTTTGAATCTATCTTTAAAAACGGTTTAGATATATCGGTTTAGTACAATCCTGCATTGGGTACATTTTTTTCAAATTTGGGCCTCAAAATAATTTTTTTTTTTAATATTTTTATTTGATTGAGTTGTCACAGCTATGAGCTCTGTACATACAAAAATTAATATTTTACACCAAATAGGAAAAAAGTTTTAAAAAATACCATCCTCTCCCCTTAAAGTAGGTATCATCCAAAAATACCCTACTACTTGATACAGCGTTGTTAAATAACAGATTAAAATTCATATCCTTCCTTTTCTTTCTTCCACCTCAACCTCTTTCCCCCCGACTTCGTTCGTATTCGTGAATGAAGTAAATGTTTTAGTTGGTGCGATGTGAAGAAGTAAACACTCTTAGCTAAATTACAGCCAATGTTTCGTATCGATCTTCATCCAGGCTACACCTTGCCAGGGAAGCATAAAATCCTACGGTGGAGCTTTATGATGTTTGTTGAAGGTTCTTGGAGCAGTGTGGGTTGTTTGCTTGTGTGGCGAGAGGCTGTTTGATGTTGCTACTGTTCCGAGATAGTTACCGGTATGCAGCTATTGTCGCACGCTACGCTATGGTACGAATTCGACCCTTGAGGCGAGAGGTATGCAATGTTCCAGCTTGCAATTACCAACAGCAACAACATTAATGATGCATGATATACTATAGACGATGATTACAATAACGATAATAATAACAATAATAATAATAATAATAATAATAATAATAATAATAATACTTACTTACTTACTGGCATTTAAGGAACCCGGAGGTTCATTGCCGCCCTCACATAAGCCCGCCATTGCTCCCTATCCTGAGCAAGATTAATCCAGTCTCTACCATCATATCCCACCTCCCTCAAATCCATTTTAATATTATCTTCCCATCTACGTCTCGGCCTCTCCAAAGGTCTTTTCCCCTCTGGCCTCCCAACTAACACTCTATATGCATTTCTGGATTCGCCCATACGTGCTACATGCCCTGCCCATCTCAAACGTCTGGATTTAATGTTCCTAATTATGTCAGGTGAAGGATACAATGCGTGCAGTTCTGCGTTGTGTAACTTTCTCCATTCTCCTGTAACTTCATCCCTCTTAGCCCCAAATATTTTCCTAAGAACCTTATTCTCAAAAACCCTCAAACTCTGTTCCTCTCTCAAAGTGAGAGTCCAAGTTTCACAACCATACAGAAGAACCGGTAATATAACTGTTTTATAAATTTTAACTTTCAGATTTTTTGACAGCAGACTAGATGACAAAAGCTTCTCAACCGAATAATAACTGGCATTTCCCATATTTATTCTGCGTTTAATTTCCTCCCGAGTGTCATTTATATTTGTTACTGTTGCTCCAAGATATGTGAATTTTTCCACCTCTTCGAAGGATGAAACTCCAACTTTTATAGTTCCATTTCGTACAATATTCTGATCACGAGAATAATAATAATAATAATAATAATAATAATAATAATAATAATAATAATAATAATAGCAACAATGTTAAATTCGATGTACATAGCTGTTAAAGCGCAGATTTAATTTGCGTGTAGCTCTATCCTAATTTCATTTCAGAGATAGATATTTGGTTACTATTAGTAACAGATAACTCATTGCTATGTTAAAATCGGCAGCACTTTAAAGAGAACAATCGCCAGGATCGCCACCCGTCCGCCGTAAACGAACACGAGATGGCAGTACAGTCGCTAATGCAATTCAAATGGGAATTATGACGTGACTCCTTATGTAACAACTAGATGGCAGCGTAGTAAACCTGACAAAAGTTGTTAACGTCAAAGCCTATAAGGCCGACCTATCTGGTTACATATATATGATCTAGGCTATTAGTTACGTTTCATATTGTCATAGTTGAGCGTAAGATACCCTGCTGGATAGCCCGCTGGAAAATAATAATCAGTCGATTGGAATAGACTGATGGGGATCTTAAAGAAAATTTGTATGGACTGGAAAGAGAGAAGGTTGTTTTTTTCAGTAATATTTATATAAAACAACAATTCAAAGTCATGATAGGAGAAGAAACGTCAGAATGAAATGAATTTGGGAGAGGAGTACGTCAAGGATGTTCTTTATCACCTACACTGTTCAATATCTACTTGGAGGATTTAATAAAGAACTGTTTTCAGAACATGTGAGGAGTAATAGTAGGAGGAAGAAGAATAAAATACTTAAGATTTGCTGATGATATGACGTTGTTAGCAGAAGAGAAGATGATACTGAAGGATATGCTACTGGAGCTAAATGACAGCTGTGATCAGTATGGAATGAAGATAAATGCCAATAAGACGAGGAGCATGGTTATAGGAATAAAAATAAAGAAGGTAAACTTGCGAATTCTAAATGAGGCAGTAGAGCAAGTGGACAGCTTCACTTTGGGTATACTATTAGCAGTAACATGAGCTGCTGCCAGGAAGTCAAAAGGAGGATAGCAAAGGCCAAGGAAGCTTTTAATAGAAAAAGGAGCGTCTTCTGCGAACCTCTGGAAAAGGAATTAAGGAAGAGACCAGTGAAGTGCTTTGTGTGAGTGTGGCAGTGTATGAGGCGGAAACATGGACATTACGACGAAGTGAAGAGAAGCGAATAGAAGCATTTGAAATGTGAATATGGAGAAGGATGGAACGTGTGAAATGGGCAGACAGAATAAGAAAAGCTGTGTTGGAAAGAGTGGGTGAAGAAAGAGTGATGCTGAAACTGATCAGGAAGAGGAAGAGAATTGGTTGGGTCACTGGCTGAGAAGAAACTGCCTACTGAAGGATCCACTGGAAGGAATTGTGAACGGGAGAAAAGTTCGGGACAGAAGAAAATATCAGATGATCGACAACATTAAGATATATGGATGATATGAGGAGAAAACGAGGAAGGCAGAAAATATGAAAGACTGGAGAATGCCGGGTTTGTAGTGAAGGACCTGCCTTTGAACAGAACACTGAATGAAATGAATAATGTTAATAATAATAATAATAATAATAATAATAATAATAATAATAATAATAATAATGTTAAATGTGGTGAGCTCACGATTATGGTACGGTATATATTATATTATATTATATTATATTATATTATATTACATTACATTACATTACATTACATTACATTATATTATATTATATTATATTATATTATATTATATTATATTATATTATATTATATTATATTATATTATATTACATTATATTATATTACATTATATTATATTATATTATATTAAATTATGTTATATTACATTATATTATTTTATATTACAATTACATTATATTATATTATATTATATTATATTATATTATATTATATTATATTATATTATATTATATTATATTATGTTATATTACATTATATTACATTATATTATTTTATATTACAATTACATTATATTATATTATATTATATTATATTATATTATATTATATTATATTATATTATATTATATTATATTATATTATATTACATTATGTTATATTACATTATATTACATTATATTACATTATATTATTTTATATTACAATTACATTATATTATATTATATTATATTATATTATATTATATTATATTATATTATATTATATTACATTATGTTATATTACATTATATTACATTATATTATTTTATATTACAATTACATTATAAAGCCATTTCCAACTTTACAGCGTTTGCTCTGGTTGCGAGTGTGTACACTAACCTATTCTCTTTGTAAAATGGAATGTGCGAAGCTGCACGTGTCAGTGTTTTGGTCGGAGATGGACCCACCCTGCAATCTGGCTTACTGCCATGACCAATGCATCATGAAAAGAAAAGCAGTTGGCATTCAGCAAATAGACATCATCTTAGCAAACGTGTCTACTGCGTAAACACATGTAAACAAATGCTATGATTTCACTTTTCTCAAGCCAGGATTTTGCTAAGTTGTTTATTTCTATGCCGAACCAATCTTTGCGAGATCGTCTTCTGCTGCTTGATTACATCGTGACATCGAACAGCAAATCTAGTCCATCCCTACCTCTAAGGTAATGAATAGGAGTTATTCAAAATTACTTAATTAATGAAATATCGATGTCGCTATAATGACAGAAACGGAGATTTATTGGAGTTTTCCTTTAATAATAATAATAATAATAATAATAATAATAATAATAATAATAATAATACTTACTGACTTTTAAGGAACCCGGAGGTTCATTGCCGCCCTCACATAAGCCCGCCATTGGTCCCTATCCTGAGCAAGATTAATCCAGTCTCTATCATCATATTCCACCTCCCTCAAATCCATTTTAATATTATCTTCCCATCTACGTCTCGGCCTCCCTAAAGGACTTTTTCCCTCCGGCCTCCCAACTAACACTGTATATGCATTTCTGGATTCGCCCATACGTGCTACGTGCCCTGCCCATCTCAAACGTCTGGATTTAATGTTCCTAATTATGTCAGGTGAAGAATACAATGCGTGCAGTTCTGTGTTGTGTAACTTTCTCCATTCTCCTGTAACTTCATCCCTCTTAGCCCCAAATATTTTCCTAAGCACCTTATTCTCAAACACCCATAATCTCTGTTCCTCTCTCAAAGTGAGAGTCCAAGTTTCACAACCATACAGAACAACCGGTAATATAACTGTTTTATAAATTCTAACTTTCAGATTTTTTGACAGCAGACTGGATGATAAAAGCTTCTCAACCGAATAATAACAGGCATTTCCCATATTTATTCTGTGTTTAATTTCCTCCCGAGTATCATTTATATTTGTTACTGTTGCTCCAAGATATTTGAACTTCTCCACCTCTTCGAAAGAAAATTTTCAACTTTTATATCTCCATTTCGTACAATATTCTCGTCACGAGACATAATCGTTTTCCCTTAATAATAATAATAATAATAATAATAATAATAATAATAATAATAATAATAATAATAATAATAAATTATTATCCATTTTAGGACTTTCTACAGTACTGTAGGTTTTATTCAACCAAACAAAGTATCATGTTTTTTATTTAATTTTTTCCTCCATTTATCCGAGTCTTGCAGTCTTTTCAGTTGCATATTTCTCCTTATTCCGTTCATCCAGTTTTCATTAGTTCTTCCTTTCCCATTCTAGCTGAGTCTTGCACTCATTTGACCCATGTTTAGAGGGTTAAAGTGCATTTCTGTTAATAAACATAAAGTCACCCTCTAAAATCAGTGTTCACCTCGAGCTTACATTAGTTCCTATAATACACCCCACATGAGGAAATGCAGTCCATATCCCAAAAAAAAAAAAAAAAAAAAAAATTTCGAAGACGGGAGATCTGCTCACTCTTACAGGCAGAATATCATAAATTTGAGTCTACTGTAAATCGTAATTTAAAAGTGATATGGGTGTTGAACTACTACAAAAACCTAGCTTTCGTTCACTCGCGTTTAACAAACACTTTAATGAAAAGAAACACTAATATTACTACTACCTGAAGTACAAGGCGCCCTCTTCACTAATGTTAGTGGCTAACTAAACGTAGGGCCTATAGTCTTTACACACCATCAAGGTGCTCACGGGGCTTCATTCTTTCATGACTTCGGCACTAGAATAAGGTGGTGTGGTCGAAACACAGACGTTAGGTCCTTTTTATAATATCCACAATTTTAATGTCCATTTTATTATGTCCATTATATAAAAGTTCATTACACTATGTTCATAAATATATGTCCTATGAAGTATGTGTCCACTTTATTTTAGTCCGATAGTACAAATTTTATGTCCACATTTTTACGTCCACTACATGATTGTACAATACATTATGTCCATCTACAAAATTTACTTCAATTCCCTACTCAATCTCTTCTGTCTGTTCATCTTCATACAGCTTCAGATGATAACTAATAGCTTTGAGGTAAGTTCTTCGTTGTAGTGGTTGTAATTACGAACAGTCTCTTCTAGTCGACTTAAATTATGTAGGTACGATCTTTTAATAGGGTTTCGCACATTCAAATGCCCGCCAAGCAATTGGATTATTATAATTTCATTATTCCTTTGGTTTTTCTTGATAAATTCCATGAATTTCCAGATCGACTCGTGATGTGTCACGATGTGTTTCTGAAAGCGATTGTGCCAGTCCTCGACTATGTTAGTTGTTCGATGTTGTCCTGCCAGAACCTGATTATAAGTGTTCTATATTTCAGTTGCGAATCTAGGTGGCATTTCTCTTCTTCTTCCTCGAGCAGATGTTCCTCGGATGTAAGTTCTTTCCATGTACAATGCTAAATCCATTACGTCAGGCTCAATATTATCTATAAGGCTATCAAAAACAGCCTGAACATCTTCCAGTGGTACAAAAGGAAATGAATTGAATAAAAGTGGACATAAATGAAAGTGGACTTAAATAAAAGTGGACATAACAGCCATGGACCCAAAAAAATGGACGCACATGAAATGTGGACATAAATTAAAGACAAAAATATTAGAGGACATAAGTCATATGGACATGGTTTCAATGGACTTAACGTCTTGGAAGCGGTGTGGTCGGCACTCAGTTTGATACGAGGCAGCGAAGGACTGAATATTTTCCTGCATAATAAATAAATGTTGTAATCTGTACACCAATAGCCAGAGAGAGAGAGACAGAGAGAGATTTACCACATTAAACACAAGAAATCACACATTATTCTACATTCAGAATGTTTATAGAGGAGAAGTAAACAAAATAAATTACAAGTTAAAAGCGTGGTTCACAAGGTTTTATTTCAGTCATATTTCTTGAGGTTAAAGGAATTAGAAAATATATGACATAAGTTTATTAATACACGATGTGTCATTATCATCAATATTACTTATAAAAGGCTTTTAAGGAACCCGGAGGTTCATCGCCGCCCTCACATAAGCCAGCCATCGGTCCCTATCCTGAACAAGACTAATCCAGTCCTACCATCATATCCCACCTCCCTCATATCCATTTTAGTATTATCCTCCCATCTACGTCTCGGCCTCCCCAAAGGTATTTTTCCCTCCGGCCTCCCAACCAACACTCTATATGCATTTCTGGATTCGCCCATACGTGCTACATGCCCTGCCCATCTCAAACGTCTGGATTTAATGCTCTTAATTATGTCAGGTCAATAAAACAATGCGTGCAGTTCTGCGTTGTGTAACTTTCTCCATTCTCCTGTAACTTCATCCCTTTTAGCCCCAAATATTTTTCTAAGAACCTTGTTCTCAAACACCCTTAACCTCTGTTCCTCTCTCAGAATGAGAGTCCAAGTTTCACAAATACAGTATACAGAACAACAGGTGATATAACTGTTTTATAACTAACTTTCAGATTTTTTGACAGAAGACTAGATGACAAAAGCTTCTCAATCGAATGATAATACACATTTACCATATTTATTCTGCGTTTAATGTCCTCCCGAGTGTCATTTATATTTGTTACTGTTGCTCCAAGATATTTGAATTTTCCCACCTCTTCGAAGGATAAATCTCCCATTTTTATATTTCCATTTCGTACAATATTCTGGTCACGAGACATAATCATATACTTCTTTTCGGGGTTTACTTCCAAACCTATCCTTCAAGTAAAATTTCCGCGTTTTCCCTAATCGTTTGTGGATTTTCTCCTGACATATTCACGTCATCCGCATAGACAAAAAGCTGATGTAATCCGTTCAATTCCAAACCCTGTCTGTTATCCTGAACTTTCCTAATGGCATATTCTAGAGCGAAGTTAAAAAGTAAAGGTGATAGTGCATCTCCCTGCTTTAGCCCGTAGAGAATTGGAAAAGCATCAGACAGAAGCTGGCCTATACGAACTCTGTTGTAAGTTTCATTGAGACACATTTCAATTAATCGAACTAGTTTCTTGGGAATACCAAATTCAATAAGAATGTTATATAAAACTTCTCTCTTAACCGAGTCATATGCCTTTTTGAAATCTATGAATAACTGACGTACTGTACATATTCCTCACTACACTACATAATAAATTATATAATCCATTAGATCACACGCTCGTAACACGTGATGTAATAAACACTACATATTTTATTAAATATTGTGTATTTTATTTGTATTGAATTACCTATGTTGTCTAACAAACTTATATGTTTTCTCCGCATCAACAAACTTGACCAAGTAACGACAAAAACAATTGAAAAGAGCACAATTGAATTCGTAGTGTCCAGTAGACTGTGTTGCAGATCTAAAACACTTTTAAACAAAAACGTAAAACATCCCATATTTACAAACAAAACACTTGCGCATAAAAAACCAACTTCACAGACTGCGAGTGAACCAAGCTCTGGAGGGAGATTAGAGCGCTTAACCAATAAGGGACAAGCAGCCACGTCACGGGCTGTTTACTTCCGCTCTATAGACATTCTGAATTTAGTAGAGTGAAATTAAAATGACAATCGACTTGTGATATTTGAAGACGCTAAGGAGTTTCCAATCGCAACAACTCTTCCCTCTTTTTGTGGCCAGTAATACACTATCGTTTCCTCTTCCCTCTTCTCTTTATAAAGTACTGGTGAAAGGATAGAGGTAGCGGGGGCGTCTTATTGGTCACAGAGAGATTAGAAGTTTATATTTCCATGGAAACCGTTTGACGCCTTCAAATGTCACAGACGTCAGTTGTTTTAATTCAACTATAGTCTCACTTTGTATATTATATTGTTTACTGCAGATTCAGTTGTATGGAAAACTGGAAACAACTGGAATATAACGATTAATTTATTTTTTGTTATAATTTACAAATTTATGTTTCATGATTTAGAAGGAAATGAAAGATATTTAATGAATTTCGTGTTTTGTTGCAGTGAGGAGGTAGAGCGGTGCCAAAAGTGGAGCAACAACATCACTCAGCAGATAGATTTAGCCTTCAATATATTTTTTATGGTGTACTTTTTTATACGAGTAAGTATATGTCATCTCTTGATATTTAACAAGTTCCTCGAGTATAAAATGGTAAAATAATATTTCTCTATTTGATTTTGGTTAATTAAAAGTTTTTAGGGGGAAAGAACACTTCACTACTAACAAAATAACTTAAAAATATTTATTTGAAGTACTAATTATGAAACGTTTGAATAGCTATTAACATAATAGAGGCATAACAATCAGGGGCGAATGCTAGTCACGAAAGTTAGGCTTGCTCTTTTATTCATAGAGGAAGATGGGAGGATATAATAATTCATAATTATTTTTATTAATCAGACCCACATAAATAATTTATTTTATAATTATGAAATCATTATGAGTCATGGATCATATTCGCTTATCAGATGTAGACGTTCGATATGATATAACAAACATGGCCAACAAAACAGTTTATTTAGTTTTTTCGACCCTGCCACCAAAGCATATTGTTGTATTGAACTGCACTGAACGAGCGCACATATTCTCTATAATGTCTGTTTTCTCTTGAATAGTCCTTACGGAAAATGAATTTAATAATAAGGTTTCAATAACACACAATTTCGAACGCATTGCAATACTTCAAACTAATGTTTAAGAATTAATAATACATGCAGCAGCTAACACAATTACATTGCACTCGCAAATCACAGCACATTCCCGCTGTCAATACTGAACCGTGTAACGTTAAATAGTCGTTGGTGTAGCTCTCGGACCAGAGCTTCAAACAACACATAACAGAAGCATGTGCGCCTAGGACGGACTAAGGAGGAAGGCACTTGCGTGCGCATCATATTCTCGCTGTTTCTACGTCTTTCCTATAGCTCCGAGAAACGAGCAAGCGTTGCGATACTTGCGGTGTGCAACCTGCGGATGGTATTACGCCTATACAGTATTCCAAAAATCAAAATAAATTTTAATGTACGTAATCCCATTTTGAGAAATACACATTCTACGAAAATATTGGGCTTGCGCAGCAAGCATAGCATACCCTGAGAAATCGCCCCTGAACAATCTTCATTTACTTGCATATGTATTCACTCACTCACCTACCTATTCACTTCCGTAACGTCTTAATCTCAGAAATTTGTGAACTCATTCCATAAGCGTCCTCCATTCTGTCCTGCCGTGTGATTTATCTTCTGTTCTCCTAAGTGATATAGGTCCAAGCGAACTTTACCTTTTCATCTCAATATTTAGGTCTGTCCAGTGGTCTGGGACAAAGTTTTTCGACCTTTTTGAACATATGGCACACTAAAGGTGGAGTAATTAAAATTTCCAAGGCAGACGTATAATTTAGAGCTGTGGTTTCCAACTAGGAGGCAATTTTGATTTGTTTATCCATAGATACAATGATGTTTAAAATTCTATAGACTCCAAAATGTGCTTTAGTGGTGACCAGACAAATATCTCCATAATACTCTAATTCCTTCCAGGCGTGTTGCAACATTTCCATTGACACAGATTCACAAACAGTTTGAATTTTCTTCCGAAGATCGGAGCTGTATCCGGTGATCTAGGTGGTCATAAATTGTAACTTAATCTACCAATCCATCTCCCTGGAAATTGTTAGTCTGTGTAATCCTTGACTTTGAGAGTTTTAAGAGAGAATAAGGACTATAAAACAAAGTAAATTAGATAAATTTATGTGCATTAATATATAAAATAAAATATTTTCAATTTTGTATGCATTATTTTTTTAGTGAACGTGACTGACATAGGCTACGTATTATTCACAAATAGAACAAGCTCTTTTGTATTTTTATTTGCAACAAAATAAATGTAACATTGTAAAATTACTTTGCAGAATGTAAAATTTACATCTGTTCGGGTCAAATTTTAAAGGACAAAACTAAAATTCTTTCAGTCATTTAGTATCATAATACACTGCTTCCTTTAATTGATTGAGCATATTGGGAATTAAATCAGTGGCTTTCCTAAAACACTCTATGAAATATTTAATATAAAACAACTTTTATTTCGAAAAGGAAGCGAAAACGAGCAAAATTGTATTAATTTTTTTTGTTTAAAATATCTCAATGACTAACCCCCTGAAATTAATGACAATACTTTCCGTTCACCCTGTATTCTGGGTGACTCACGAGGATTTACCGTCCATTACGGAGCTTATTTCCGAAGACATTCTGAGCAAAAAATGTCATATAAACATGGGTCCTATTCTCAATATTTACAGAGTTACGTTTCGTTACTGGAACGCATTGCTGTGAACGCATGATCTTGGTCAGCGTGCAGTCAGCAGCCAGCGCGAGCGCTGCGGAAATCAAAGATAGCCGTATGCAGTTACGTAGAGCGACGAGTGCCGTTCACAAGCGTGCGGCCAAGTGTACTCAAGCGGACGGCGACGTTTTTTAAAATGTGTTGTGAACTCTCCAAGACTGTAAATTAGTATGCAAAATTGAACTGCAAATAATTAAGTCGGAGGAAGTGATGTGATTTGTAATAATTTTTGTGATAAGTGCGTAAGAATAATGTAATTTTCTAGTTAAAAATATAAAAAATATATATCTCTACGAAGCAACTAAGGAGTTCACAGCACATTTTTAGCTTCATAAAACTTGCCAATTAAAGAAATGATACTTCTGAATGGTTCATTCTCTATTTGTATTATTCTTTTACCTTCTAACTAAAGAAGAAACGTATTTTACAAACAATTTTAAATTAGTGTAACTCTGAAAATATTGAGAATAAGAACTATGTTTATATGACATATTTTGCTCAAAATGTCTTCAGAAATAAGATCCATAAAGGACGGTAAATCCTCGTGAAACATCCTGTATATGAACCAATAACTCTAGACAAGGAACTCTGGCGAACACTGAGCTCTTACCGTCCATGTCCTCGTTTTGAATTGGGAATTGGGCTTGGGACCGGCTATGGCAGACTTGTCTATAATTATCATCTCGTAGTAACTTGTAACCTTAGTACCGACATGTGATACATACTAATTAGAAGTAAGCTCATTCACATGCATATACGGTAAAGACACTTGTGAAACTGATAGAAAAGTATAGTTTTCTAATTAATCACTTCATTGGTGTTTTATGTATAATGAAATCATACCGTAATAACCGATGCAGCATCAATATTATGTGCCTTAAATATGTCCTAAAGTGGATTGTGTTTTTCGTGATGGTTTATGAGACATTGGACATGTATTTCTTTGTGTTACAGTTTATAGCTGCAAGTGACAAACTGTGGTTCATGCTGGAGATGTATTCGTTTGTAGACTACTTCACAATTCCTCCTTCCTTTGTCTCAATATACTTGGATAGAACGTGGATAGGTGAGTATAGTTATACTGCCAATAAAATCGTAATGTGTCTAACTTGACCTTTTTTCCTTAGATACGCTTAAAATAACAACACAGAAATTTTTGAAGGAACAAATAGCAATCTCAATATTATCCATCTATAAAATAATTATCTTTAAAATGCTAGATACCTGCTATTCTCGTAAGCAATTGTGTATTCCTTGTGAAAATGTAACAACCATAAATACATAATTATTATTTTCTGATAATTTTAATTTCTTGTTACTACTTAAATTAATTTTTTTTTATTTTAGTAATAGCTCTGACACATATAACAGATTGATCAGCTTAATGGACTTTCAAGACAACAACTTTTATCAATCTCACTGTGCTGCCTTCTAGCGGCTGCAAAAGAAATAACTAGAGCCCGGATGTTTTGAAAAATGCCTATTTTTACTGGGTGGAAGTAAATAATTATTTTCATAGATATAAATGTGATTTGGAGTAAATCAAAGTGATAGGACCAATTTTTATTTTGCCTTTTTAAGGTGTTTGTTACTAATAAATGTCTTTTTTGTCATTTTAAAGCAATATTTCTTGTTTATTTGCAATTTTCTAATTAATTGTAATGTAATGTGTATGAAATTTGAACGTTTGAAACAATGATTCATTTTACTAACAATAGTAAATAAAAGTGATTTATTTCGGTGCTTAATCTGCTGATAATCGTGCTTTAATACTATTGGTGTAATATGAATATTGATGGATAATCCACAGTTACAAATATAATATTTTCATGTCTTCACGATACTAACAATCAGCTTTATAATTTTAAATATTAAGTCCGTTCTCGTAGAAGTTGTCACGTAGCATTTTCAATTCCTTGCTTTCATATTTTCAAATCTTACTGTTACAATTTTTTGCTACACGTGTTTATTATTATATGAAGGGTACACGGGAATAACGAACAATGTCCATCAAAAATCGAAATTGAGTTAATAGTGCCATCTGATAGTAGAAGGGGAGTACTTTCATGTGGTTGCATTGGTTTTATGTAAGAACGAAAATTGTCCTCTGTATTCTGCGTTAAAGTTTCTGTATACTTTGGAAGAATGAACAATGTCACATCCATCCCAAGAAAGAACGAACAATGTCCATTTTAAACACAGAAACTAATCCAGACAGCTTTTACAAACTTGATCTTAGAGTCATAGCACATTGCTGATTAGGTTTTTTTTACATATGCCAATACGATCTGTTTTATACAATAATAACATTATTAAATGACTGTATGATGTTTAGCTGTTATTCCATGTGACAATAAATTATATTAATTTTCATTAGAACTACTTGTGAGCATAATACAAACAGCTGTACTATTCCAGTGTTCAGATGTCTGTGGTAGGGTATTGATTATTTCCTTGATTAAACTTTTATGGTACATATTGTAGTGTTTGTGGTTAATGCAGTTTATTTTTATAATGTCTGACGTTAGAGAAAATTAATTAACCGGACCCATTCCATGTTCTGTAAATTCAAGGAAGAGAAAAGTTACGGGACGTGTTACAGATGCATAAAAAAATTCGTGCTAAGAGTTATATTATGGGAGAAGACTGTAAATATTCTCGTTTTCCGTGTTTTCAGAAAATAAGCCAAAGTGAAAGAAGCGATCTTATTAAACATTTCAATGAATTAGCATCATATGACACTCAAAATGCTCACCTTTCAGTACTTCCTGTGCAAAGAAGAAGATCCAGAAAAACACAAGCCGAAGCTGATTTTCGTAATTTTTCTTATATATGTAAAATGCGAATAAACAAAGATGGGCAAAATACTGATGTTCCCGTTTATAAAGCAATTGCTCTACATGGAGTAACAGGCAGACGTTTAGTCACTTTGAAAACGTCATTGGCTACTACTGGAAAAGCCCATACAGAAACAAGAGTTAAACATGGAAAATGGGCTCACCAAATGAAAGGAGAGATTTTATCTAAAATTTGTCAGCACATTCAATCACTTAGAGGTCAGAAAGTCCACTAATCTCGTCACGATAGCCGAAGGTCGTATCTTCCAGAGCACTTGAATATTTCTAAGCTGCTTAAGTTACACTTAGAAAAATTTCTTGCGAACCCTGTGTCTTACGAGCAATACAGAGTAATTTTTGTCACTAAATACAACATTAGCTGACATTTCATACATTAAATCAGAAATTTCCAATGAAAAAGATGCAAGTAAATTAGATAATTTTGAGAAGGAGAATCAAATTTGATTTGAAAGAATGAATTACACAAGAGAAAAGGACATAAGTTCTATGAAGTAAAACAGGCTGCACGTCTAAAATCCAGGAAGTCAGAGTATAAAGAGGCTATCTGCATGGCTTTCCAAAAGAATTACCAGTTCCAAACTTTTCAACTATTGAGGGCTATTATCGTCGACTGCTGCCCTTTTATTCTTGTAACATACATACGCTGACAACAGGAAGACATGTATGACCAAAATATTTAAAGTAAAGGCTCTGAGGAAGTTTGCTCTATGTTATAGCACCACTGTATGAATATTGTACCAAGCTGCGTTGGTGAACTCCGTATCTTCTACGAGTCTTGTTCCGGACAAAATAGGAACTTTACGATATTTAGATTTTGTCTTTATGTAGTACATACTAAGAATAGGTTTGATGCTCAGTGGATCACATTTCCCACTCCAGGTCACTCGTACATGGAATGTGACAAAAACATGGGACTTGTCAATCAGAGAGCAAGATGTGAAGTACCCGATGACAGAAGGCAAGAGATTGCGAATTCTAGGAGGAAACCAAACCATTCATCATTGTAAATTGTAAACAGCTACAAGGCAATGTACAAGGAATTACAAATTTTGAAAAATGTTTGTTCTCCAACTGCTAGAGAATATTTCAGTCTTTCTCCTACCAATGACGAGTCACAAGAAGTCAATAACAGTGAATGAGACGATTTTATAGTTCAATCTATTCATTCACAATGGAAAATTCAGTGCAATTAGATTAGTTTGTAGATTTGTTTTTCAATAATTGTTTGGAACAATGAACACTCAAAGATAAAAATATTTATAATGGGTCAACAATATTTATAACCTTTAAAAAGGATACTCTACACGAAAGTTAACATGTGCTACATTGTTTGAAAATATTATGCCTGATTCTATTCCCAACAAATATTCAATTAAATTGTGACATTGTTCATTCTTCCCGTTTATAAAACGTAGCAAAGTAGACTTTTTGCAGTTTTGCATTGTTGTAATTCATGAAATCAAAACAATATTTTGTCACATATTTGCTTTATAATGGTACATTCTTGTGTGATAAAAAATAAAAATAAGTTAACAATAAACTAAACATTTCAAGTCCTCAAACTTTAAATTTCATTTATCTCAAAATTATTCTGAATGGACATTGTTCGTTATTCCCGTGTACCCTTCATATGAGAAAGAAATTTGAGTGAGGAAGAGTCAGTTATTGTCGTGTGACAGAAGGCAGAAGATCGGTTAGCTAGAGTGTCTAAATTCAGTAAACCGTTAAAAAGTAATCTTCATGCTTACGTTAGTGAATTTGATGCCGATGTGTTTTCAACCAATGTGCTATGTAAGGTTTGTGAAAAGTCAGTTAATCACAGAAAAAAAGTATTTTATAAGTCAACATGTCGTGTCAATTACGAAGTAAAAATATGAGTTATGTTGATATAATTTAAATTTATTGCTAAAATATATTATACCTTTTTAAAATTTACAATGTTTTTTCAAAATTTATTGTGCATTTTTTTTACGTTTTATTGCCTTTCTTGCCTGCCTGTTTTAACTGTCATAAATGCCTAAACATCCGGGCTCTAGAAATCACGTTATAACCCTGATGGAATTGCATGGAGTAATAGCTTGCAGCAGTACTTCTATCTAGCGGTCATTTTGACAAACAATTCATTTTCGACAGTGGAGATCCTGGTGGTTGTTCTCTTTTATATTTCATAGCATGGTAATGGCCAATCTGATATAAACGTGATCAGGGGAAATGGTTTTATATTTTTGTGTAACTTGCCTGAATTTCGTTTCTCGTGATTTCCCAAGTCTCTCTAGGCGAATTCTTGAATAGCACCAATTACAACGCCCACTACCCGCTTCTTTCCCATTCCTACAATCCTTCGTAACATGCGAGGGGAAATAAGATATTAAGTTACATATTATGGTAGTCAGTGGCGGCTCGTGATAAAATATTGTGTGTGTTCACAATTTTGTGTTCCAAAATCGAAGAGAATTTGAAATCGTACGTTTTTAGCCTAATATGAAATGCCATGATTCCAATGTTTCACTGTCGAAAAAAACCGTATATAAATTCAAAACATATAATAATAATAATAATAATAATAATAATAATAATAATAATAATAATAATAATAATAATAATACTAATAATAGTAATAATAATAATAAAATCTAATCTTTTTATTTCCAATTTTTACTGGAAAGCCAGTTTACCCAGTTCTTTACCCTTCAAAATGATTTGAACAGAGTTCATTCTTTACGTCTATTAAAAATTAATACATAAAACAATTTACAAAAGCGTGTGTTCAGTAATATACTGTATTTTGATTCAAAACACGCTGATACACTATAGCCTATACCAGTACTGTAATCCCATTCGCATAGATTGATTACTATAAATACATGCCAGTAAATATTATTCTTAAATAATATACACCACCATACAGATATTTAAATTCATACCACCATCACATTCAGCCAGCACGTCTTTGAAAGCCAAACTATGCTATATGCCGACACTGAAGTATAGTAATTCACAAACTACACTCTCGTAGCAGCACTGTACACACATCCACATAAAGTAAACATTCCGACAGTGAGATGCTGACACCTGCAGGCTAAAATACAGACATTAAATTTTCTCCTCGAGATATAGCACGTAAACGATAGGCATCGATGCACCTGACATCTGTAGGGTAGATTCACTGTTCACTTAATGCTTTGTGCTCTTGACGAGTCATAAGCGGCCAGCGAAAGACAATTTTCTCCCGCGCATGCGTGAAATTTCTGTAACCTTCTTGAAAAAAGCAAGGCTTGTACGTGAACGGATGTTGCCAAGTTTACATGAGATTTATTTATTATTATTTATTTGTTGGGTTATTTTACGACGCTCTATCAACATCTAGGTTATTTAGCGTCTGAATGAAATGAAGGTGATAATGCCGGTGAAATGAGTCCGGGGTCCAGCACCGAAAGTTACCCAGCATTTGCTCGTATTGGGTTGAGGGAAAGCCCCAGAAAAAACCTCAACCAGGTAACTTGTCCCGACCGGGATTCGAACCCGGGCCACCTGGTTTCGCGGCCAGACGCGCTGACCGTTACTCCACAGGTGTGGACTTTACATAAGAATTTTATGCAAGATGCGGAAAGTTTAAAATACTCGATCCTGATATTATACATCCCCACTACGCCAATACGGTATTAAATAATAAAACTAGTCGTGCATTAATGGAAACAAGGTGTTCACGTACTCTTGTGCTCTTATTGACACACCGCCACTGATGGTAGTAGGAACTTACATTGAAATTATCACCGCTAGATGGCAGTATTATCGATGTGCGAGCAAGCGAAACAAAGAAGCAACAGTTGCAAGTTGGCGGGACCTTTACACGAGTGTACCATTAGCTGCTTGATCCAAGCAGTGATGCACGCTTTGTATCTGGCTGGTAGTGATGCACCCAAGGCTCATCTGTCACATCCGGACTTGCATATCATCCTCTTCATCCTGTCTGCCCAGATGAAGTCTCCAACCTGTTGCACATTTGCCTTCATGACAGTCTCCACTGCCCAGCTGACTGCGTTCGATACTTGTCCGCCCTTCAGAGAATTCTGCACTCAATGTAGGCAGTTTGACTTGACAGCCAATGCTCACCATCCATACACAGGCAGTATTTCTTCAGATACGGAATAGAAAAACTACCCCATTATTGCTTAATCTCTGTATTCTATCAATTCGAAATAAAAACTTTTGTCACTGCGAAAAAACGCTACGAAGTTTTACATCAACCTAATAACATATTGTGTGTAAAACCTCATTGAATTGTAATGCTCAAAACTTGCACTAAGGCACATTCAATTTGTATAATGATGCGTTCTGTTGACAGGTTTAAGATTTCTCAGAGCATTGCGTCTGATGACAGTGCCAGACATTCTGCAGTACCTCAACATCCTCAAGACTTCGAGCTCAATCCGTCTCGCTCAGTTGGTGTCCATATTCATTTCAGTATGGCTCACAGCTGCCGGCATCATCCACCTGGTGAGTGTAGCAATCAGCATAACTCCCGACGTCTCAGACGTGAGAATAAAATCTCTCAGTACTGTGCAAATAATTACACAATACTTTACTAGATATCAGAAAGAATTGCTATCAATAAAAACAACGTATATCCCATAAACCATGTTTTATAGAACAATGATTTATTTATCCATAGATACAATGATACTTAAAATTCTGTAGATCCAACATGTGCTTTAGTGGTGGTCAGACAAATATCTACAGTACATAATACTCTAATTCCTTCCAGGCGTGTTGCAACGTTTCCATTGACACAGGTTCACAAACAGTTTGAATTTTCTTCCGAAGATCGGAGCTGTATCCGGTGATCTAGGTGGCCATAAATTGTAACCTACTCTACCAATCCATCTCCCTGGAAATTTTTAGTCTATGTAATTCTTGACTTCTGTGGCGCAGTAGAGTGATGTTCCATTTCCTTGAAATGGTACCCTTGAGATATCCTAGGAATTTCATAATTTCGTGATCAAGTCAGTCATCCACATTGCTGTGTCCTCAAGAAAAAATATATAATAAGAGATTTTTAATTCAAAGTACACTACACGTTTGGCTTCTGACTGCTGTACTCATATTTAATAACCAATTGAACGGAGTTACGCAATAAAAGACCAAGAGCCAAAAACCTGTTTTCGAGATACTAACCATTGAAATAAATCTGGTTTCTATTAAACATTTTATGCAAGAAGTCTTGTAACATTCATAATATTACAAAAAAATAGCTCAAATAATACTAAAAAAAAGGCCAACCGATTTTTAATAACAGACCAGCAGTTGGTTTAACATTGCAAAGCAAAATAAATAAATACATTTTATGCAATAAACGAATTTTGCTTATAAATAACAGCAACATGCAGATATCGCATTCTTGATTTTTTGCGAGTTAAATAATGTAGCCCACAACAGATTTGTGCATATACAATATATATATATATATATATATATATATATATATATATATTTTTTTTTTTCAAATTTTCCGTTTGTCTGTTGTATAACTCTATCCAATTGTGGACTTTTATTTTTCCGAATTTTACGATGTTTTAGGTTGATATTGCTGCAAACATGGACGATGGCTTCATCATGACAACATTACTGATAAATTGGCTTTGTGGTTAGATTTTATGTAATATCAATCTCAACAATGAAAACAATAACCTATATGAAACAATACTGAATATCAAAATTGGACAGCTTAGAAAACTACAAAAAAAGTTTACTCTATAATAAATTGTTTGCGAGATATTTGCTATTTTTATTGGTAGTAATTCTGCTGTATTATACCCAGATCGTCAGAAGGACGATTATGACATTATTTTTCTTAGTCTTGCCAACAAACACCATTCAGAGTCTCATATGACTGTTAAAAATTAAGTACTGTCTAATATTCTACCTAAGATACATTTAAATGATCTAAGCTATACTGTACCTTATACAAGGAGTAAATAAAAATTGGCGGCAGTCATTTCACTAAGAGATTATTTCGCAAAAATTAGATAATAAAAGCATATTTCTACATACATAAAATCTCTGTATTGCAATTTTTTAGAAATACGAATTAAAATTGAGAATATGCAACATTTTCAGTATTTGTTACTGCTACTGAAACAAGTTTATGAATGTTTATTCTTTATTTTACTTTTGGGACTTTAAGGTAGATTTATTGCTATTTTATTTTTAAATTTAGGATATTCATGTTTTTTTTAGAAAGGTTAAAGTCATGTACATATTTTCAACTCGCATTAAGACAGGTATTTTGTGAAAACACTTAGAAATATTTAATTGTCCAGAGTATTGAAATAATAGTTTAATTTCAATAGTAACAGTGTACGAAACAAAATTTTCCACTTACTTAAGCAAATACATGAGATTTGGAAAAATAAGTCTAAATATTTTGACAGGTGATGATAAAATAAACGCGAATAGAAAATTTTTCTCCAACTTTTTTCTTACCCCAGCGATTTGTTCAATATTTATCATTATATCGTCGAGCTATTGCTTTCTTCGAACGAATACAAGCGCCTGCAAGATTAGATTTCCTGCTGAACAGTTAATTCTCATTGTGTTTTGAAGACCTTTAATGAACCGGTCGTTCTGAGTTAGTTTATACTGTTCCATTGTATAGCGAAAATATTTATGGAATAATTGCACATATTTTCCTAAAATTCTATAGTTTGATGCCCATGTTTAACTTCTTCCTGAGGCGTTAGTGCATCTTACTCCATATTTATTGTATAAGTGGATTTTTAAATTCCGAAATGAATATTATAATTTTAACTTCATCTTCATTTGAATACCATTCAATATTTTTTATTCTATTATTTTGTACTTGGCCTGTTTTTGTGTACCTATCATTAATATCGTCTATAGCTGTCTTTTTCTGCTGATTACTAAAATAAATAAATAAATTAATTAATTTAATTTAATTGATAAACATAAATTGCAATTTTAATTTATGAAAACTTGAAAATTCAGTCCCTGTGTTAATATTTTGCTCTGGTTTCTAAATAAATATTTATTTTATTCTAAATATGGAGATTTCTTTTACAGCTGGAGAATTCTGGAGACCCGTTAGAATTCCATAATCCTCAGCAGTTATCGTACTGGACGTGTGTGTATTTCCTCATTGTAACAATGTCAACCGTTGGTTATGGTGATGTCTACTGCCAAACTGTCCTAGGGCGTACGTTCCTTGTATTTTTCCTCCTTGTCGGCTTGGTAAGTTCAGATAAATACTAATTCTTTTAAAATATAAAACCTCTCTTATTAAATTTGACTGTATTTTTTATGTATTAGTAAGTGATGTGTCAATACGCAGCATGTTGTATTATGGCATGAAGGAAGTTATATTTATCTGATTTTCAAATTGTAATTGTTACAATTTAAATATCTCTTAAAGGAAACTGATTCGTATGAAATGCTTTTTAAAATATAATTATAATGAAATTATTCAACAATATTATCTGAGATTAAACGTCATTAATATCTTAACACATTCTTCAGTGTTATACTTATTATCTTAATTTAATGCTACTGAATTGACACATTACTATTTTTAATGTATTATGAACCAGTGAAATGTCGTAAATATCTGTACTCATAATGAAATGAGATTTACTTTATAGGTTATGTTACATACTGAGATACGTTTCACGTTTTGGTATGTAAACTTTTCTTTCCTAGTTCAGATGTTTTTCCTTTCAAGTTTTTCAATAAGATTTTGTTGTATTTCACATTACAATTTGGACTGTGTAATGAAACCTGAAGAATTGTCTATTTGAAGCATATTATATAAGAATATTTTACAGAATAAGACAATATCACAGTCTACTATATGCAGTCACGAAGCTTGAGTTTTGAGGGTGCTAGAAACAATAGACTGTGCCGGTATTATTTCGCATTGTCTGTAATGAGGCGATATTAGCGATCCTAGTGGTGAGCAACTACCTAATGTTTGCATATTTACTACGTATTGAGCTTCGTGACTGTATATACTAGACTGTGACAATATGGCGATTATTTGTTGCTCCAAAATACATATTCTTCATTATTTCTCGCATAGAAAATCTTCCAAAATACTTAAATAATTAATTGTCTTTCATGCAACATAAAAATTAGTTATGAATACCGAAATTTATTGTAAAATAATATTGGTTAGCATATAAATTGATAAGAAAAAATATTTTTCACTGGTTCATAATTTATCTTTCTTTTTTTTTCAATTTGTACTTTGTTATGCTACTTTGAAGTACTGGTATAGTTTTTACTGAAACTTTTCTAGCTCATATCTATGATTTAGTCTGGATTTTAGTGATGGGTTACAAATGAGACGTGATTATGAGTTAAAATATGTTATTTACTGAGCAAGTAAGCATAACTGGGCAGTGAAATAAAAAAAAAACAGAATGTTTCTTGGTAGGAGGAAAGGAAATTGTAAAGCAAACTTAGATACTAGAAGAGAATTTGTTTGCTAATATCTTCTAGGACTGACTGACTCTTGCTTTCCTGTAACGCGATTGTAACTGTGTATTTGTTCTTTGCTTGGCCATAGCAGCAGGCCGCAGAGGACTGCCGCCATTTCTCTTATACTACTACTCACACTTCTCCTTCATTTTTCTATGTGTGCGAGTGTATTTCTGTCTTTCTCATACTAATGAAACTACTTTTACCTAGCATAATGGAATGGCCACTCTGATTGTTCTAACCATGGCTTTTGAGACTCTCTGAAGTTGTCGTCAGTATAAAGGTTCTCGTGTGTTTTACTTGTGATTGTGAGAATGTGTGTGTGATGTTGGAAGAAGAGGATTTACAACTCTCACAAGACACAGAATTGAATTGAATTGAATTGAAAGATATGAATTGGGAGGACAAATTTAAAAGGTACGCAAACGCGTCCTTGCAAGGGGTTCGGGACTGCAAGAAACTAAATATGTGAGCTCCAAGCAGCGGCGGATTTTCAGGGGAGGCAAGGGAGGCCGTGCCTCCCCTAATATTTTACGAGAACACAATATGGCAGTAATAATTCCAGCTGAATTAAGATTGCAGACAAGTTATAGCAAATGACGAACATTTTTTATTTTATATTAATTTTACTAATCAATATGACTAAGATGTAAGTTACGTAAAGTCGACCACATCCAGTTGATGCCCGCTCGCTATACTGTAGATAGTGCAAAAATTCGTACTGAACAATAGCAGATAGCGCTGTAACCTGTATAGTCGACATCTAGCAGCCTCCAGTGTCTATGCGAGAGCGGGAGAGAGGAGTCGGCTACATGACGCTACTCCCCGGTAACCATGACAACAGCAGTTCAACCAATAAGATAGCTGGTTAGAAGAGTATTTAAACTTGATAGAACGCGCGAGGGAAGCCGATTTGGACACGTCCTACCCACCGCTGACAACTGTAGCATTTACGGCTGGTTTCGGCTGTATTGGGAAGCTCTCTCTCTTTCTCTCTTCTTGGTTTTAGAAAATTTTGTCACGTGTTGTTAGTTTTCTCTCCCTGCGTTAAAGTTTTCATTTATGTTGTTAGATTTTCTCTTGTTTGCGGGTGTTCTTGTTATTTTATTCTTTTGTGTTACGAGATGTATTTACTTATACAGTATTTTAAATATATCGAGAGTTTAGAAACAAATGCAGATTTGTCTCTAGCTTCTTCTAGTAGCAGTTATTCAGTATGTTGTGATCTATTTGATCGGTTTGCGAAGAAAGAGGAACCTCCAGTTAATTTACTGTAAAATTAGACTATGTAATAGTAATGAGCAAGCCCCGGATTCTTAGGTTGGAATCAATTTTGTTGATATCTCGTTACTCTCGAAATATTGCTTTTCTTGTTCGTTTTGTGTAGCAAAGAGTAACATTCTTAAATTCAATATGACCTAAAAAGACCTAATTCGTATGTTAGGACTTACAGTGTTCTAAAGAGAGGCAATTTTTACTAAGCCGTTGTAATAATATTAACAGTAGGCCTATGTAGTTTATTTTTATTTTTTTTCCGTAAAATTATATAAATTCCTAAACATAAAATTTAAAATCCTAAAACATAAATTGGAAAACCTAATTTTAATTTCTTAAAATCTATAAATTCTGCGCTTGGTAATTAGGTACGTCACAGGCCTTATATTTTTATATTCTCATCATTCACGTCTTGGCCTTCTCAACTTTCAAACCCACCGTCCGCTACTGGCTCCAAGCCTGTTGGCCACTTGTCTCACTCCGGGTTACGCTGCTCCACTGAAGGAGCTCTAGAAAATTTTGAAGGGGAAAACCGAAAATGGACGTAACCTCTTAGGAACCACATACGCGAGGGGGACGGAAATGTGATCACGGGACGGGGCGAGGAGGAGATGGCTGGTGTAAATCTGCACATTGAAATTAACTGTGTCATTTCGCAGTGCAGGAGGAGTCGAGAAGACTCTGTCGTCTGTTGTTCGATGACAAGACAGGTGAAGACCGCCAGGAGAGACGCCGTGAATTCTGAATCTGCAAATTGAAAGGTTCCCTGTCCTTTCACATTGCGACTACATGAGTGACGTTGCACATGTATTTCATAATTTTATAGACTCTGAACTAGGCCATTAAGTTGTTTGTTAGAAAAAAGGGGATCTTATGGGGAAGGGCATATAGGTCCGTGGCCCATTTCTCTTAGGGCTCATCCCGACATTTGTCTTAACGCCTTAGGAATACCACGGAAATGCCTTAGGCAGGATGAGTTGTCTCAATCTAAGAGACTAGGCAATTTGGCTTTTAGGTAATAGGTCGATTGATTTATGAATTTATGATAGATGTAATTATTAATTTAGAGTAAGTAAAGGGGTCATGGGGATATGAATACAGGTCCGTGGCCCATTTCTTTTAGGGCTCATCCTGACATTTGTCTTAGCGCCTTAGGAAAACCACGGAAAAACCTTAGGCAGGATGAACAAGACACAGGAGCAAAAGCTTACATTTATAGCCCTTCAGACAATACCTTAGTTTAAACAATACCTTAGTTCAGGCTTGCAGAACTGGTGAAGAGAGGGGTGGTAGCATGGGGAAAGAGTTTGTTCCCCTGTCCACAAGACCGGAGCCTTCAGTGACGTTTCTGTGACGTTTGGCAAGCACACTGAATACATATCTCTTCTCCCCCTACCCTAAAATGACGCGAAGGTTGAAGGGAAGGGATGAGTTACGTATTCTGGCTTCTGACGTCTGCCTCAATTGGAGCACAGTTTTGCATCCCTGCCATTATTTATCATCATTCACCTCAAGAATTGGGCGCTTTGATTTCTTCCATCATGATTCAATTATGTACAGTAAAGATCTTGACATTCACGAGTTTTATTAGTCCCATTTCATTAAACATAATATATTTATTTACATATTTAAACATATGTAAATGTATGGTACAGTGCATTCAAAAGTGGGGAGATTCTGTGTATACTCGTATGTACACATATACTCGTATATTCGTAAATTTCTGCGATATTGCTTAAAGTTATGTTTCATGGATCGTTATCAGCGCTTGAAGTGAACATTCACGATACCAGGACGGAAAAGAAAAGCAACTACGCTTCAAGTGAACCACTTCACGCACTATCCTGTAACGCGGAACACCAAGTAGCGTAGTTTTACATGCGAAATATTAAACATTCAAGTGAATTACAAACAGTGGCGTATTTCTAAACAGTAAAGTGTCCTAACTCTGGGATTTCGGTAGTATCGGAAGTATAGATGTTTTAATAATAATAATAATAATAATAATAATAATAATAATAATAATAATAATAACAATAATAATTTATTTATTTAATCTGGCAGAGCTAAGGCCAGTAGTATAAGTAATGTTAGTGTGACAATAATAAGCATTGGTAAGAAATAGTGATGATAATAATAATAATAATAATGAGATAATTTAAATATTTATTCTGTGATATATATAACCATTAAACGTTGAGAAACCTGAGAGAGCTATTATTGTTTTCGTCATCGCCATTTTTCTCTTCATCATCAATCATCATCATCATCATCATCATCATCATCATCATCATCATCATCATCATCATAATTTCCTGAGGAATACGAAAATAGGTATATGGGTTAGAATCTTTAGATATATAGAGATTTTTAGATCTACGATGTAGATCTCACTATGAAATCGTTTAAATAGGAATAAAATATGACTTTTTATAAATTCAAAATTTGACGATAATATGAAAATCATACAAGTGCCCTGGCAACACCAGACTTCGAAAAATAGTACCTTGGCGCCGCCAGGATCCGCTAGACCTGAAATATACCCTTAATTATAAACAATACTTCAAGATGCACAAAAAACAGCTACTACTACTACTACTACTACTACTACTACTACTACTATTACTACTACCCACCGCTGTGGAGTAACGGTTAGCCTGCCTGACCGTTAAACGAGTGGGCCCGAGTTCGAATTCTAGTTGGGACAAATTACCTGGTTGAGGTTTTTTCCGGGGTTTTCCCTCAGCTCACTAAGAGCAAATGCTGGGTAACTTTCGGCGCTGGACCCTGGACTCATTTCGCTGGCATTATCGCCTTCAGCTCACTCAGACGCAAGATACCCATAGTAGTTGATAAAGCGTCGTAAAATAACCAACTAAAACGCTGCTGATACTACTACTACAACTACTACTACTACTACTACTACTACTACTACTACTACTACTACCGTCCACACCTGTGGAGTAACGGTCAGCGAGTCTGGTTGCGACACCAGGTGGCCCGGGTTCGAATCCCGGTCGGGGCAAGTTACCGGGGTTTTTCCTCAACCCAATACGAGCAAATGCTGGGTAACTTTCGGTGCTGGACCCCGGACTCATTTCACCGGCATTATCACCTTCATATCATTCAGACGCTAAATAACCTAGATGTTGATACAGCGTCTTAAAATAACCAAATAAAATACTACTACTACTACTACTACTACTACCATTACTTAATACTACTACCTCCATTACCTCTCACAAACCCATGCAAATTGGCTACTCCCTACGTATGCGTTTCTAATAATTCTTAATGATCAAATGTTGTTTCTTAAATGTTCGCTTTACATTAAACTACTAAGTTTACGTTTAAGTTTTCATTTGTGGCTCATAGATGTCACTAGTTTCAGGAAGCGCAGACCATTTAGTTCGTCTGAGGCTATCAAATTATTGTTTATTTAGCGACGCTCGCAACTGCAGATGTTATATTAGAGTCGCCGGTGTGCCGGAATTTTGTCCCGCTGGAGTTGTTTTACATGCCAGTAAATCTACCGATATGAGCCTGTCGCATTTAAACACACTTAAATGCTATCGATCTGAGCCGGGATCGAACCCGCAATCTGGAGCACAAAAAGCCAGTCTGAGGCTATTCAGAGTGCATCGCAGGCAGTAGGTCCGCATTATAGCATTATTATTATTATTATTATTATTATTATTATTATTATTATTATTATTATTGGGAACTGAAGTACCCGGAGAAAACCCTGTGTTCCCTGAGCCACGGGTTTGTCTAACAAAAGTTATAAATTTAGTGTAGACCGACCAGAGTTTGAACCCGGCCATCTGGCTTATAAGTCCAGTGTGCTGGCACTGAGTCACCGTGGCTGTTAAAATAGAAGAATAAACGAAATATGCAGTTAGTTCAGTCAACATTCTGCCCAGATGGCTGCACAGAATCTGAAAGGAAATGATTGCAGTGTAAGGAGAACACCCTGAATTTAAATTATTTAAAACGAACTGAATGCTCTTTTTTACTTCAATTGCATTTATTGCCATTACTTTTAATTAACATTTTGTAATTCATTGTTTGCCTTTCCGTCCAAAACTTCAGAGCTTTTAAATAAATTATTATTTGCTCTTGCGTTGTGAACATAAAAATTAGCTAGGTACTTTTAATGTAATTACAATCTATAGCCCTAGCAGTTGTCCCTCATGACCTAACGGTTACCAAGCGGAATCAAAATTGACTAAGTCGGATAGACTTTCAAGGAAGATAAATATCCCTAGTTACTATTTCTTTTAGGGAGTCCCGTGTTGTAGATTTACAACACACAAAAGAACTGTCTCTAAAACAGTGGGATGTAAACAAATTTTTTCTCGTTTTATTTGTTGTTCTTGTATAAACATAAACAGATATTACCATTGTTGCTAAATTTATTAACTATTCTATAGGGCTGTTAGATCTTTCAAAATTATGAAGAACTGGTTTATGTATTTATGTCATACTACTAAAACTAACTAGATACGGTAACAATACGTGGGATGTAACTTTAATAGTGGCAATAAGAAAATAACCTTCGATTTTCTGTACATTTTTATAAGTTGCAATGTTCTATGGAAAACGTAAAATATCTAGAGATTTATGTATTTTACTTTTATGATAACATCGAAAAGTGGAATTATCGGCAAATAATATAAAGTACCTATTTTAAAACGCAACAAAATAACTAGCATGATCATCTCTGAGAATGAAACCAAAAGAATTAAACAATGAACTACTGCGAATAAAATAATGCATATAGAGTGTTAGTTGGAAGGCCGGAGGGAATAAGACCTTTGGGGAGGCCGAGATGTAGATGGGAGGATAATATTAAAATGGATTTGAGGGAGGTGGAATATGATACTAGGAACTGGATTAATCTTGCTCAGGATAGGGACAAATGGCAGGTTTATGCGAGGGCGGCAATAAACCTCCGGGTTCTCTAAAACCACAGTAACTAAGTACCGTATTTAATAAATTTTATAGTGTTTTTTGTATCGCAGTTTTACTCCTGGTTGAGTGTTAGAGAATCCGTATGGCATTAACTCCGACAGTTTAAATAAACTATTATTACTATCACCTTTACTTTTTAACTTCGCTCTAGAATATGCCATTAGGAAAGTTCAGGATAACACAGAGGGTTTGGAATTGAACGGGTTACATCAGCTTCTTGTCTATGCGGATGGCGTGAATATGTTAGGAGAAAATCCACAAACGCTTAGGGAAAATACGGAAATTTTACCTGAAGTAAGTAAAGCAATAGGTTTGGAAGTAAATTCCGAAAAGACAAAGTATATGATTATGTCTCGTGACCAGAATATTCTACGAAATGGAAATATAAAAATTGGAGATTTATCCTTCGAAGAGGTGGAAAAATTGAAATATCTTGGAGCAACAGTAACAAATATAAATGACACTCGGGAGGAAATTAAACGAAGAATAAATATGGGAAATGCCTGTTATTATTCGGTTGAGAAGCTTTTGTCATCTAGTCTGCTGTCAAAAAATCTGAAAGTTAGAATTTATAAAACAGTTATATTACCGGTTGTTCTGTATGGTTGTAAAACTTGGACTCTTACTTTGGGAGAGGAACAGAGATTAAGGGTGTTTGAGAATAAGGTTCTTGGGAAAATATTTGGGGCTAAGAGGGATGAAGTTACAGGAAAATGGAGAAAATTACACAACGCAGAACTGTACGCATTCTATTCTTCACATGGCATAATTAGGAACATTAAATCCAGACGTTTGAGGTGGGCAGGGCATGTGGCACGTTTGGGTGAATCCATAAATGCATATAGTGTGTTAGTTGGAGGGCCGGAGGGAATAAGACCTTTGGGGAGGCCGAGATGTAGATGGGAGGATAATATTAAAATGGATTTGAGGGAGGTGGAATATAATACTAGGGACTGGATTAATCTTGCTCAGGATAGGGGCCGATGGCGGGTTTATGCGAGGGCGGCAATGAACTTCTGGTTTCTCTAAAACCATTTGTAAGTAACTAAGTACTATGTTTAATAAATTTTATAGTGTCTTTTGTATCGCAGTTTTACTCCTGGTTGAGTGTTAAAGAAGGCCGTATGGTCTTAACTCTACCAGGTTAAATAAACTGTTATTATTATTATTATTATTATTATTATTATTGTTATTATTATAAATAAAATTTTAAGTTATCATTATTATTATTATTATAAATAAAATTATTATTATTAAAGAACACTGTTTATCTTGCGAAATAATGACTGACTTTGAAGAAAAGACAGGGAAAAGCAAAAAGAGAAGATACTAGATAGAACAGTGGAGACTGAAGATCAAGCTTGTCATATAGGCCTATATATATATATATTTTTTTTTCTTTCTTTCTTTTTTTTTTTTGCATGGCATGTAATATTAAACTGATAAATTTATTTAGAATTAAGTCTATTTTTGTATTATATTGTATGTTATGTCATTTTTCTTGTGTACTGACGACGCCATGAATGCTTGTAATTCTATCGGCTAATAAAGATCTAATCTAATCTAATCTAAAAACGTGACCTTCAGACAGAAGGCTTCACAATCAGCCGTATGGCGGCGCTGTCGGCATCACTTACCTCGGACAGATGGGCCGAGCGCCTGGATCGAATGCTTGCTGTCCACCCAATACAGAATATACTAATCATCTTTCCCCTTCGGATTTAATATGATTATAAATGTTTGGTGTCACCACGCTTATCATTCATATATATATATATATATATATATATATATATATATATATATATATATATATATATAATTTGAACTGGTAATGGAAATTACGGGAAAACGGCTGAACGGATTTTAATAAATAGCCCCTCATTTTGAAGCTTGGAACCCAAAGTTTTTCGGAAAAATAGTAGTTTTCAGTGAAATGTCAATTTTCCTACATAATGTTCCTATTTTCCAAAATCCATCTGTCGTCAGTTTTGAGAACTAGCTAATTGCATTCAGGAGAAGCGAAGTGAGCATCAAGTCGGCCGTGTTGCATTTCAGAATAAAACAAAACACACAATACAGTAAACAATATTACACGAAGACCATGATCTGCAAAAATGCTGACATATTTAGAGCTCAAATTAAATTGGTTATTAAAAACTTAACTTACTAAAAATAATTTACAGGTTCGATTCTGTGGTGTGTAATTTTCTGGGTACAGCTGTGTATTGGATATTAAAAACTACAAAACTTGAGGTGGTTTGATGACGTTATTACTATTATAAATGAAATATTATTATAGTCAATGCCGTGATGTGACTATTTTTAATTAATTATACATATTAATGCTATATTGATGACATGAAAGTGAAACGGTTTGGGGTTATATAAGTAGATGTAGAGAATAACTTAAATTAGATTTTGATTTCTATATTTTACTGAGTGGAGGCTATATAGTATATGTTACTGAAAGCTATAAAACTTACGTAAGATAATAATATTATTAAAAATCAAATATTTTTATAGTTATTAATCAAGTGGGGTTGGGTCTTTTTCATATATTTAATGGCGGTGTGATGTATATATTTATATGCGTGGTTCTCTTCTGTATTGGCTCGAGAGAGAGTATCTTTCATTATTATGGAAGCAAATAACTTTCAGAATGTCTAGTATTCTTCATTGAAAATAAATCTGAAAAATGTTTATTTGAACGTCTAATGAACTTAGTTTGCAGCATTTGCTGCACAAGCCACTAGTGTAAATAGAATTAAGACACAACGCTAGCAATAAAACTATGGAGTCGTCGATCAATTCATTAAAAATGTTTTACGCAATTAAAGGATTCATTGAGGAATTCCTTGTCGCCCCTCATTTACGAGGACGGCGACGACAATCTTTGTTGTCCTGGAAGAGTTGTAGATCCTCTCAAAGAGAACTGTGAGATATATATCTGTCTCGTCGAGTGTGTGAGAGTATGCATGTGACAGACTAACTGCATGGTGGAAGGCAGTAATTGTTGATTGTTGTATTGTTTGCTTGTTGGCCTACAGAAGGGGAAGCGGCAGCTTCTTCATTAACATTGTCAATACTGGCATTTATGTCCCCAATGTGTCACTTCACATGTTTGGTACTGATACAGACATTAATGCAGGGTGAGATAACCGTCGTTCAACTTTTATGTATGTGTACGTTTGTGTTCGTGTCCATTCGTTATGGTACCCCTGTGACATATCACTCCCTGGCAGAATTACTAGTCAACCCTGTGAGTGATTAGTCTATAAATTTCAGTTTAGAAATGCTTCTTCCTTGCATTGACAGCATCCAGATTTTCATTTTCCACTGATTCCTTTGTTACCCTTTTTTAAATTTATCCGTAATTCTATGGCTGCAGAAATATCGTATAATCAGGCAATCGGTGACAAATAATTTCTAAATTTTTAGACTGAATAATAGTATTTCTGTGTTTATTCTATGAACATCGTTTGTTTTTGTTTCTTGATTTTTAAGCATTTCAGACCAACATTACGACAAAAAATGTATCTTATCAATTCCAGTTGTAAATAATGCGTAATATTTAAAAAAACAAATTGATAGTAATATTATATTTATTGAAATTAAATATATCGTACACAAATACTATTTCTACGGTACTGAACGATATATACATTATTTACTAAATATAGGCCTGTAATAGTAATATATGAAATTAGCTACTATTTAGGCCTACACTCTCGATTAATTTCTATGGTTCTTCATCAACGAACTGTAGCACGCAATATAATCGATTTTACACTTTCATATACCTTGAAAATCTTACATTTGTAATATAGTAACAATATGGGAGGGAAAAAACAGTTTCTGCCAGGGGGTTATTGCATTTATGGGATCCCTGCACAATAAACTTGAAATGCATAGCAATTCTTCAAATGACATTTTTAAATTACTGTTCAAGATTGTCTTTTAACTTTACTCGTTGAAGGTAGCTAGTATAATATACATTTAAAATTATTTCCTGCTAAATAGAGCTTGATTTAAAACAATGGATCGAGAAATGGAAGGCATTTGGTAATTATTTTATAAATATATCATTACTGTATGTGTATACACATATTTTTATGAAATTCACATATTTTATTTGTTTAATTTAAGAGTAACGTAAGTGAACATAACCAAACTTGACAGTTGTGTTTTGTGAAATGCACATACTTCATTTGTTCAATTTAAGAGTAATGTTAATTCCTCCATCAGCTATCATTACTGATTTATGTATTAATTTAAAACAGCTTAATTCATAATCAAAATGTGCATACAGGTTCTATGATATTTAACTCAAGTAGTTAATCTTTATTCAAAAATTTTCTGCAAAAATGTTTGACGCTTTAATTAAAGAATGTATCATTATTTCTCTTCTGATATTCATCTCTCTGGAATATACTAAATGGCTTTTAAATTAAACATAAATACAAAGAGATTAAAGATAACTTGTCTAATAAACTTGTACTTACAATTTTCTTTAAAAGGTCTACAGTATATTGATCATTTTTCTTGTATACAAATATTATTTATGTTTATTTCTTCTTTGGATATTAGCCTGCAATATAGAATCTTATTTATAGATGCTAAAGATTCAACATGAAAGTGTTTCAAAATTTCAATAAAAGAGTACATGTATGTCTCTTTTTAAAACTATGCAAAGGTTCGACGTATATGTACAAAATTGTTATTCTTCCTGATCACAAAAATAGACACGATATAAAACATAAATATGAGATTTAAAGTTTCATTTGTTCTTCCACAGGCCTAAATCTGAACACAACTGATAATTTGACTTAATCGATGCTGTGTAGAAAATTATAAATATTAAACAAATATTTTTAAAAATAATGTTAAATCACTGGCATACTTCATATAATGCCTATCTAACGCATTCTACAAATTTCATTCATATGTAAATCTCTTACACTCGAATTAAGGTTGGAATAATAGCCTTCCATTTCTCTACTGCAGGAATATTGCTTTCATTACTAACTGTAACTGCTTTAGTGTGCTGTTTTACATAATTCATATGTTACATTTTTACTACTTAAATGATTAGTGCTATTGTATTCGCTCTATTGCCTTTTACGTAATTTGTTGAAATAATTGCAGCTATTTTGTCTAATGTTTCTAAAGCTTCGTAAATTTTACAAAGAAAACCAAATTTAGATTCAGTACTTTAACTTACCTTATAGTTAGTAGCGATTATGCTTATTATGCTCAATAATGCTTCAATGTTGAAGGCATGAAAGGAGTATAATAAAAATAGGAGCTAACATTATGATTTTTTTTAAATTAACCTTTAATATGTCAGTAGAGAATAGGCTAACGGTTTTTACTTTTGTATATAAACTTTTAAAATGCTAAAAAGGAAATAGCAAACATATTTATATAGGTATTTTTTATACTTTGTAGTATATTTAAAATTTCTTTATCAATTCAATACCAAATCTGCATGTCAATTTTCAATGTGCTTGCGAAAATAATGTTAAATGCGATCTGTCAGCTTTCTTTGAGATACAGTAAATTTGAAGAAATTTAAATATGTTATATTTTTTATTTTTAATATAAGAATATACGGTCAATTTTCTTGTAATCCAAGAAAATATAATATATTGTAATTTGATGTACAAATTGATAATGGAAAAATCGTATACATTGAGAAAGAAATTAATGTTTCTTCTTGTATCTTACTTAAAACACTGGCACTAATGGCCGGTTTTTTCAAGTATTGTTAGAAAATTTAACGACTGTTAAACTCTAAACAGTTTGTTAATTAATAAAATTGTATGTTTTCAACACCAGTTTGGTTTAACAGATTGTTAACAGTTTGTTAATTTTAAATGTAGGATTTCGGGCAGTTAACTCGTTTAACAGTTAGTTAAATATGGCCGATGTCTCCACAGCTGTTCGAACAGAAGCTGCGAAATTAATATTTTGTGTCTCTCTGTAGGGAATGTTTAGCATATGACTGGTAATATAACATTTAAAAAATACTTTGGACTGTTTAAATACATCAGTGTTATTTTATTTCTTTCGTATTTCGTATCAATAATAGCAATGAGGAAATATAACCTTACTTTGTAATTATTATTCAGCACGTCACCTACAACTTTCATTTGTCAACTGTTTGCTTATGGAGCGTGGCCTACAATAACAGGTTGTCATTTTATGCAAGTTTCATGACTCACTCTATAATATAGAATTTAAAGATTAATTTTAGCCAATCGAAAATTGTCTTACATGTGTAGAATCATTACCAACTGCTGTTGAGTAGTTAAAATAGTGCTAACAGACGTTATAGTTAAGTGTTGGTTATCTTAAACAAAATTATGTTGAACAAATGGAAAATACATTAACAAAGCGTTAAAAATAAACAGACTGTTAATTTAACATTCGTTAAGCAAAATTAAACATTACTTGGACAAACTGGCCATTAATCCTTTATTTTGAACATTTTTATGTTTATTTTAAAATATTTCAATTTAGTTATTTAATATAACTTCCAACATTTCTTTTTTCTCAGTTTTATTGTAGAGTATATGTTATATTTAGCCAAAATTTTTCTATACTGTAGAAACAATTTGAAATCTTGTAATAGTTATGGAGCAAGGATTCTGATTTTTCTTCAGAAACCATATCATAAAAGGCAATAGATTTTTACTGTACAGATTTGAAAATAGGTACTGCTACTGCTTTCTAATTGTATAGTGGATGCAAGAAATTATTATCTTGAATTCTAATGCAAGAATGTCTATAATGAGCTACTAGCAAGTAGTGATTTCACATAAAACTAACACAGTTAAATAACTTTTTTTTTTTTTTGCTAAACACCAAAAATAAAAGTATGGTTCAGATACTTTTCTAAAATATAGGCCTAAATGTTTTCAGATTTACCTCAGATTCACATAAAATGTAATTTTATTAAAGTAACAAGTACCAGACTTTCCAAACATTATCATAAGTAAATTGTTAGCACTCTTATCCAATATTGTTTAGAAATAAACACAGTTCTTTTTTAATTTGACTCTTAATCTCCCATCCAAAATTTATTCAATTTGGACACATTTAAATATTAAATTGTAGTTATGTGAAAGTCTGAAATAATGTATCTACTCTGGATATAAGAAAATTTACAGTACCTTGAATTTGAGCCCATAAAAAGAATTTATAACAATAAAGGAATGCATTAAACGATGCTGTGTTTCTACAGAATATATTTCAAGAAATGTTTAAATGTAATACAATTTTAAAGGAACATAAGATAATGTCACACTGAATGATATAATATTCTGTACAAAGTGCCATAGTTAATTTAAAATTTTGTAGTGGAGTATGTATAGATTATAGTGTTATTGAAAAGAGAAAAATCACTTAAATAACATCATACTTGAACTCCCCTCCTCATTGCAAATGCTTAGGTAAAACCAGTTACACAAATTTAGTTCTGGGATCAGGGAAGTTTTGAAAAGTATGGAAAATTACGACATAACTACAGAAAGTACATAAAAATCACAGAAATCAATAAGATCTAAAAATTAAAAGGAGACAAAACGTGGTTTTAAATAAAATAGCTATCGTTATCTTCATAGAGGTGTGTGATAAAGTAAAGTCCAAAAATAAAGTGAAGGTTAAATAACAAAATATAAGAATTTGAATATAGGAGTTTGTCGAATGCAGAATATAAACTCCTATGTCGTATCAGCAATCATTGGAGTTAGAGGAATTACAATTAAAAAACTGAAAACTTATCTGAAATCAATACCAGGAAAGTAGCACCCACTCTACAAAAGCAATCATATTAGAAACGTTACACATAAAAGGAAAAGTGCTGAAAAAATTATGTGAAATCAGTATTACCAGAAAAATAGTAGAATTTCATTTTATACTTATTTTTTTCGTTTAAAATTAATTTACACGATCAAATTTAGCATTTATAACTGTGACTTCCAGATATTTCCTTTAATAAGTTCTTAATTCAGCACGGTTCCATAGCAGAGAAATTAATTGAAATTAAACATTTTATTTCAAGTAAATACTTTTATTTTATAGCTGTCTACTTCGTATTAATTAGGGAAAAAATTCAAATGCTTCTGAAGCTAATTTGTTTAAATTATAGTTCGGCAAAATTTGGCACTTTCATTTATATATGAACAATATTCAGTTTATCACAATTCAAATTCCAGGCCTATATTAAATTCCACAAGATGTAAATAGTTGATATTCTGTGAACGGATAAAAAGAGATGCAGGATTTCTTTTAAATGCTGGACTATATCAAAATTGAAGGATGCAACAACTCTGTCCGTAACGTCACTGGTAATTAAGTAAAGATTTTCAAGAACTTTTAGTATGCCCTATACATTTATTCATTTGTTTATTTATTTTATTTATTTATTTATTCACGTATATATTTATTTATTCACTCATATATTTATTTATTTATTTATTTATTCATTTATTTATTTAGTGTTTTTATTTCTTTTTATTTACTTATATATTTATTTTATTTATTTATCTATTTATTTATTGTTACCTATATTTTATTTATTTATTTATTTATTTATTTTATTCATTTATTTATTTATTTGTTTATTTATTTATTGTTATCTATATTTTATTTTTATCCATTTCTTTTTAACTTTATATTTTGTTTATTTATTTATTTATTTATTTATTTATTCATTCTTCTCGGACGATATGTACACATATAGGTCTATACTTTACGGATAAGAAGTAAAAAATATTAATGATAATAATAATGATAATAATAATAATAAATAATAATAATAATAATGAAGGATGTAGTAATGATTATAATGAAGATGTTGATTATGTACGATATATGGTTATGGATTAATATAGGTCTTGTATTTTAAATTAAACATAATTATTAATACGTACTTAATGTAAATTTGTTATGACCATTCAGTGTGACTATGATCTTAATATTCCTTTGAAATGTGTCACTATAAAACGAATAGGATCTTTACCATACTAAGATCTGAAACTAGTAGAATTTTATCTTTGACTTCCATTTCTCAATTTCTGTTTTCTGCTGTCTGTATTTTATTCTTTATTTCTTCCGTTGCTAGGTAACCTTATCTTTATCCATTTCTGTCAATTTCACATTCTCTTCTATTTTTCATACATCTTTTTTCATCTCTTTTTCTTTTGTCCTTACATTATATATCGGTTCCTGGAAGAAAACCGAGTTGTGCTGTGTTTTTTGCTTTACTAATAATACTTCTGTTTTTACTACTATCTAAGATAACGATTTCAGATAATAGGCCTACTTATAGACCTACTAGAACAATAATTTTCATCAGTTTTAGGAGTCAGAATATTCCCCTGTACTTTTGTACAGACGTAAATATTAGGAAGAGAGTGAGATAAGAGATGATGGGTTTTTGTAATCGTTGTTTCATTAGAGTGTACCTTTGTATATTTTCTGTCCGTTATGCTACTGTATTTTCAACCAAAGAAAACGTTATTTGTCTTGTTCCACGCTCTGTGTTTCCCGCTTGTTATTGCGTCGGCCGTCAATTGTTTTATTGCTTTAATGCTATTGAAGCCTAGTTGACCCGACATCTTTAGTCGGGCTTTGCTGGATTGTAGTTTCCTATTTATTTAGTGCTTTTGAGATTTTGTCTTCTTGTTTTCATAAAGATGGTAACTCTGAACCTTGTTTATCACATTGTATTGTCATATTTTTTTAGATTGAATAAATGCTTCCTTAACCTCCCAAATATCAATATAAATTCTTATTGATATTCATATACAGGCCTAGACAGTTTGCTTTATCAGTTTACATTCAGTCATTTCCAACCTGTGACGTCAGAGCGTGTTTACCCTCTCGGAGCAGAGCTATATTTTCGCTGTAAGAAAAATCCTAATATAAACAATAGCACGTGACTGAAGTGAGGCTTCATTGGCCGCTGTTTGGCGCCATAGATTCTCAGTGCGTGTTCCCGCCTACTGTTGTACATTCTGTTTCATGTTAAACATTTCCCGTTACTCGTCAAGTAGACCTAACCTCACTACTATACATTCATTTTCTTAGGAAACATTTACTTTATAATTATTGTAATTAAAACTCACATATTATATACATTTAAGCCTATTTGTTTTTCTCCGCTTTTGAGAGGGTTTCTACTCTTATGTTTAAGGGTATATGTACGTGAACGATCACAAATATTATCAGAAAATGCAGGCTCTAAATTTCTAAAATTTTATAAGGAAATGAACTCACAATTGGACAAAAATTACAAAGTACCACAACAAGACTTACTAGAGCTTAAATATTTGATAAAAGTATAAAAAGGTTACTAATAATATTTTTAAGAATTGACTTTTTACTTTACATTAAATTTTCCAAAATTTGAAAATTTTCACACATATTATTTCCTAACTCCACAACCGTTAGAGATAGAATTCTGAAATTTTGTACACTGATTTAACATGCATTTAATGAAACGATAGACTACAAAAATGCCCATTTCTTTGAAAATAGAAAAATTAGGTCACAAAACATTATGTAAATTTTAATATATTTTGTATAGGACAAATAAAAAATTAATTGCATTAAAATAAACAACTCTACATGTCTGAGAGTAGTCTACTTTTCAGAAATAAATATTTATTACAAGCATGAAAAATATTAAGATGTCAGAGCTACCATAACAATGTTATGGTTACCAAATTATGTAATGCTGATTTTTTGTTTTTTGTTTTTTTTTCATACTCTGATAAAACTGGTTTGAAAAATATTTTTAGTAACTTTTTTATACTTTTATCAGATATTTAAGTTCTAATAAGTCTTTTTGTGGTACCTTGTAATTTTTGTCCAATTGTGAATTCATTTTCTTATAAAATTTTAGAAATTTAGAAGTGCATCTTCTGATAATATTTGTGGTCCTTCACGTACATATACCCTTAATAACCAAACACCCATGGTTACAAGAACAGACTACTTCGGTATTACTGTTTGTATTCATCCGCGTTCATAGTACATAACAAAATATAAAAGTAGCTTTTCTTTCACATGTCGTTTTACATATGAGTGAAGTTATAAGATCCATCATATTTAACAACTAGAATTCAATTTTTTTTTATTTTCAAATAATACAACATGATAGTTTCCAAATACGGACTATATTTTCCTGCGTCGTGCGAGTGTTTCGACTGTGAGCCAATCACGGGTATGACAGCCACGTGCTTGTGTTTACATTAGGATTTTTCTTACAGCGAAAACGGTATAGTGGAGCACGTGAGGGAGGATAATGTCTCCGCTACCTAAACATGTCCATCTCTTCCACTGCCACTTCTCTTGCAGCTATGCTTCCCCTCCCAAGAAGCTCGAGAGCAGAGATGTGTGACGTCACAGAGCCAACAGTTGGAAATGCCTGTGTATATTGTTATTAAGTCGTTTTCGGAATTACTTTTAATTGGTTATTTTACGACTCTATATCAACTGCTATGGTTATCTAGAGTCTAAATGAGATGAAGGTGATACTGCCAGCGAAATGAGTCCAGGATCCAGCGCCGAAAGTTATGTAGCATTTGCTCATAATGAGGGAAAACCTCGCAAAAACCTCAATCAGGTAACTTGTCCCAACCAGGATTTAAACTTAGGTCGCAATGGAAATATTACGAAATTAATTGTATTATTAAATTTTGGTATTCTGCAAAAAATAAATAAAAATATTGTAATTAAGCATCATTCTAAATTTTACATTGAAAATGAATTTAATACTGTCCTATATTGTTTTGAATTGTGGCGTATTTGAACATTCAGGCGTTTGGCGCCAACTCTAGGGGATTCATGTAGTTTCTAAAGTCTGTGTGATGAATCTTGTGTCACTGTGAAAAGAGAGAGAAAGGAGATATATCTTACTTCGTCTGTATTGTTATGGCGATGGGGGGAGTGGAGCGATGCCGTCCATCCATCCAGTGGCGGAAGGGACTAGTTGATACGTTCTGTAACACAAAATAAAATAACAAAATCTCTCTCTTCGTAATGTATAGTTCCGTCATTGAGCTTGTCTTTCAAGAAACTGTGTTCCGGTAGCCTATACAATAACAAGGGTTTGAAAGGAATCCTGAAAATTTACAACCCTCCTATAATTTCCACCCTCGTTTGAAGGGACTTGGTTTTATTGCTACTGAGACAAGATAAACCAAAGCAGGTATAGCACTCGAGAACTTTCGCCTTGGTAAACCCACGAGGTTGTCTCAAAGGTAAAACTGTAATATGCTGTAGCTTTCCGTCGATGTTAAGGTTGTAGAATTATTCCAGCAGAAACGGTAGTATCCCAAGAAAATAACGTCTTTTCCCACAGGAAATTCAATTAGACTTGCCAGAATTTTCAGAGTAGAAAACCCGACTTTTTATCCTTTGAATAATATTATAATAATATGTAGTCTGTCTATACGGGTTAATTTAGTTTTAAACGAGCGATCGGCGTAGTTCAGTCGGCTGAGTTGCTTGCTTGTCGATCCAGAGTTGCGCTCAGTCGTAGGTTCGATTCCCACTTGGGTTCTTTTCCGACGTTTTTCTTTTATTATCCAATTTAATAAACCCTATTTCACCATGAGGTATATTAGGGTTATAGTTGGCATCAAAATACATATTTTATAACCAATAAACAATAGTGAAATGATAACATAAAATAGTGGTCACAGTTACAATTTACATGAATTATGTAGAAGCATGCACATTAGTGAAAGATTAATGAGATGTTTGAGGAATAATCAATATAAAAGTTATACAAGAATGTCTAACCGTTTCAGAGTAAATCACGATCTTAAAAAGATAATCAATAGTAGATTAATAAAACAAAGTTTCACTTTCACTTTCAAATTAATACTTAATTCATGAACAATGAAACAGTTAAGAATAATAAAGTGATATTACAAGCAAGTTTTCCGAGGTTTTCCCCAACCGTAAGTCGAATGTTATGTAATCTGTGGAGAATCCTCGGCCTCATCATCGCCAAATACCATCTAGCTATCACCAACTACATCGATACTAAATAACCTAGTAGTTGATACAGCGTCGTTAAATAACCAACTAAAAGTATATTTTGAATCGTCTGATATGAATCTTTATTGTAGGGAATATTTTCATCCATTTCCCTTCCTATATTGTCAGTTTTCATGTCTAAATTGTCGTCACAATCTCGTTTGATCTTCAAAATAGCATTTAACCAAAAGTGCAAATGTAATGTTATTAGACAATTTTTTAGTTACAATATTGCTTGACGATATAAGTTACATGAGAAGAGAGTTACTGGATTCTGTAGTCTCAGAAGATTATCTTTGAAGTTTGAACTCTCTGACTCTGTCACTGGAATAATAATATCCTTATGTTATATATTATAGGGTTTGAAGTTCTTAAAGTGCATTTATTTAAAATTGATTTCTAATAATTAATAACAATGTCGAAGTCATTATTGTGAAAGAATAAAATATGTATTGCATTATCCGCATGTATTTGTATTTATTTGAACAACATGTGATTGTAAGGCTCAGAGTTTCTGTCTTTGGGAAGCAAGTTAGCTTTTCTGCTTTGTTGACTCAATCACTTACTGCTATGTTGGTCAGATTTAGGATTGATCTTTATTATAAATATTATCATGAGAAAAAAATATTTTTGAAAAAGTATTTAATATATCTTAAAGTGTATAATGTACGGTACGCAGAAACTTTTATAATACAGGGGTATTTCCTGAATCTGACCTCAAGATATGGAAGAGCTGGCAGGATATTTTGAATAGGCTTATATTAGTTTGTAGTGCCAAGATGATATTGCGACATAATGTAACGAATTTATTTTGAGGTTATGAACTGGCTTTAGATAAGCTTAGTACAAAATGTAATTTGCTATGAGTACATTTTTCTTCTTATTTAAAGGCTGGATATAACAATATTTCTATGATAAATAAATTATACAAAAATTAATTAATGTTAACCATTAGATCATAAACATTTTATGTTGTTTTTACTTCATCTATTGTATTGTGCGAAAGATTTAATATATAGGCTAACAATATAGCCTAGTTTTGTAGTGATCTTGTTTTTGGTATAAAAACTTCAATTTTTGTAGCTTTAGCATAAACTATCGTGAGAAGTAATTAATTGTTTTCTCTGTGCAGGACAATTATTTAATATTTCCTTAGATATAATTTATTCCTTTTCTTACTAGGTACACATTACTCAGTTCCTTATGAACATTAAAAGTATTGTTATTATATGTGTAATATGAATAAAATACCCACAATTTTGTTTATCGGTACTATCCATCTTAATTGTTCGCAAATGTTTTTTCTTATACTTCTGACAACTTTCCTTATAACCCTCCCCTTAACTTTATTTAGTAACAAACTCTTGCAATAAATATTGTAATAGGGGTGGGAGAATATTGTCCAAATGCTTCAATCAGGATTGTGGCTTAGTAGTTTATGTCCCTGCCATTTGAAACTATATCTTGCCTATTATTCTACATATATTAGAGACTTGCTTTCTGTTATTCTTTCAGATAATTCTAAATAATACAAGTTTTATAAAGGGATAATTTTAACAGATGCATTGTAGGTACCGCCAGTTAATATATCTCCTAAAAAATGTCAACGGAAGTAACAGTTCGATAAATGAAATTATCGATACCTATTGTTCGAATGATTGAGAACCAAAGTTTATTTGTTTACATGTCACCATGTCGGGTATTTAAACGCAACAAGGTCGAGGGAAAATATTTGCTTAAAAAACTATAATGAATAATGAAAAAGTTTGGAAAAGGCAGTGACATTACGTATTATTTAAATATATTTTTAAAAATTAATTTTATTAAGTTGGCTATATTAGAATAACAATCGATAATATACAATTTGCAGATAATAATAATCATCATCATCATCCTTCACGAATTAGGCCTCTGTAGACCTGTTTCGGCCCCATCTAGCAGTCTTCTTAACGGTCTTCCTGGTCGACGATGTCCTCTAGGTTTATATTGCATCATAATTTTTGGGATTCTTGAATTTTCCATTCTTCTTACATGATCTAGCCAATTGAATTTGTATCTGCTGATTTTTTCTTCTACTGACTCTACTTCTAATTGTTCTAAAATTTCTTCATTCCTTTTTCGGTCTAAAAGAGTATATCCTGCTGTTCTCCTGAAAAATTTCATTTCCGTTGCTTTGATTCTGTTCATGTCTTTTTTCTTTAATGTCCAAATCTCGCTTCCGTATAGAAGGGTGGGTAATGCTAGTGTATTATATATTTTTATTCTTGTAGATTTTTGTACTAATTTAGCTTTTAATGTATTGTTTATTATTCCTAGAATTTGTGTAAATTTGGTAATTTTCTTGTTCACATCTTACAAGCCTGTCCAGAGGCTAAAAGTGGCAGCCCCACTACTGGACTACCTAACGATAAGGCTAGTAACCTATCTTAGGGAAAACTACATTACTTTCAAGCCTCAAACAAGCAGATAATAATATGAATCAATATTATCAAATAGGTTGGCGGTACCTATAATGCATCTAAGCCAAGTATTCTCTTACTTTCCTACTTTGGTTTCTGTAAGAATTTTCTTATAATCTAAAAACATCTTAAGACGATGAAGTATCAGCCATTGTTTACATACTTGAAGATGTGAACGTAATTTCCTGTAATCGCTTGTATTGTGTGTACATTGATGACAGACAGGTGAATTTTTCACCAACATACATTTTTTTGTTGCGTAATAAGAAACAGTAAACATTTGTGGTGGGTCTTACAATTTCATTAAAGCGAAAAATATGCCTGATCAGAATTATTGCAAAGCGAATTAAAATGTAAATACAATGTAATAATTAATTTTAATATATAGTGTGGATTTAAAAATATAGGGATTTAACATTGTTATTAGAATCGTATCGTGTAAACAATGTAATTGGACATGTGTATTAAATTATTACGTTTCTTATTTTTCTGAAAGAATTTCTTGCGTAGCTCAGTTCTATGAATAAAACCTTTTCTTCTGAAGTATAATAATAAAATTCATTATTTTAAAGGTTAATGTCATCAAACAGAATAAATTATTCTATTTGCCATAATTAGTAAATACCGATGCTCTTTTCTTTTTTACAAAGCCTTCCAATTCAATCCACATGGCCAGTTACATAAGGTATGAGTTAAAATTTGTTTACACATACATTTCTAATGGCCGTTTTAAATTCCTATATAGGTTGAAATCCACACAATGTATAGAGTGAAACGTAAGTCTTGTCATTAATACAAGGTTTCTTTTTAAATATTTCAAACAAAAATGTTTAATACAATTTTGCTCGTTTTTGTTTCATTTTCGAGATAAAAAAGTTTTCTTTTTATGAAAGCCATTGATTGAATTGCCAATATACTCAGTCAATAATGATTGGAAGAATTTTAATTCCGTCCTTTAAATGTAACATTTTAAAATTCCTTCGCAGAACGAAAAGTTCCATTTGTTCGGATCAAATTTCTGCACATTTAAAGGAAAAAATAAAATACTTTCTATAATTTATTACCATACACTGCTCTCTTAAGTTGACTGAGCATATTGGGAATTAAATCAATGGCTTTCTCGAAACAAGCTATGAAATGTTTAATGTAAAACAATTTTTATCTCAAAAAGGAAGCAAAAACGAGCAGAACTGTATTAAACTTTTTGAAATACTTCAAAGAATACCCCCCCCCTGAAATTAATGAAATTACTTAAACACTACTGTTTCTTTATTTGAATACAAATTTGGTAATTTCACGTAGATAAAGTCCCTGTTTCACAGGTTACTAATACGTTCCATTTATTACATCATTTTATTTAAATAAGAAATTTTCAGCCTTTAATTAAGGACAGAATAAATATGCTCATATTACCTAATAGCTCAGTGCTTACTTGTAGCTTATAGTAACAATATATAGTAACAATTAACGTAGCTTATTTTTATAAACATGGATTATTTTAGTACATCATAGTGCATGTGTTCATCTGTAAATATTGCAACAGGCAAAGTGAAAATTGAAAGTGGCTTACTTTATTTTGCTATGATAATAATATGAAGTGTGTCTCACCTGTAACAAAATAAAATGGGTCACATTTATTAAACTTATGGACAAGAACACATTTTAAACATGTTTATTTACCACCTAAGTGCTTAAATTTACCATAGTTAAGCAACGATTAGTTTATTAGTAATGATTTTGTTGTAAACTGTCAATGGGATTTGCACTGTAGGAATTTGTCGCATATTCACTGACATATCCTAAAAAGACATTCTACGTTGATCCTTAAACACGTTAAGTATAAATGTACCCTTAAATTTTAGGTTGTTCTTACAACTAAGAATGTTAACTTTTTAGAATATATTTGTTGAATACAGAATTTTTATGCATAATATAAAATGTTATTTTATTATTTAACGTTTTTGCACTAGTTGTATTTGCCAGTTAAGCAGTACATTTTTCTAATATTTTATAATAATTTTTGTTTTTTACCATTTTTCCCCACCTTTATACTTGCACATATGCACATTGAGAATGGACTTGGTTCTAACTGATGCCATTGGCAACATTTGAGAGGGATTAGATCATGTCTGAATGTGTAGGTTGTTATAAACTCAATTTAAACTATAAGTATCTTGATAAAAAAAATGCGTAGGTACTGATTTCACTTATTTATTTAGCATTTCCTCAAAATGTTACACAAATGTTAATCAAACTTCCTGGAAATCACATTTCAGATATTTCTAATCCTTTTCAATTGCTAAAATAGTAGGGAATACTAGAAGAAAAATATGTGCATTGCTGGTACACTTACCTTACATCGGCATATAGCCTATCACAGCATAATGATATGACATAGGATATAAATAAAATATTATTTAATTCATATCTCATACCATATTATTCTATAATACAGAACAGGGTAATGTTTTTGCTTTCATATAATTAAGAAGAAGCACGACGTAATAAAATGCTCTGTACATTTTGGTTTTTGAAATTTTTACTCGACTAAATAGGGTTACAGTATTATACCGGCAGTGACTTGGACAACGTACTATAGGGATTTCAATGCTAAAATTTATATGTTGTTGTATTAGCACAGTCTACTATATACAGTCGCGAAGCTCAATATGTACTAAAAATGCAAACATGGGTAGTTGCCCACCACTAGGATCGCTACTATCGCCTCATCAGCGCAGATCTCTCTCTCCTAGTAGACCACAAAATATGTTACACTTTAGTTGTGTTGTTTTGGAAAAATTAACACCTTCCTTCCATTATTGAAATATTAAATGCATAAAGTTAATTTATTATTTTAATGACGTATATTAAATTCCACCATAAACTCGAAGATACCTGCAAGAAATAGGTTAATATTATTTTTGTTTGTGCAAAACGAACTGAAATTTACTATAATCGCTTCACTCATTCAAGATTATAGCAATAATTAACTATGAAACCAATAAATATTAATTTGCATTTCCCTTTACAACAATAATAATGGAAATATGAATTAATGGAGTAACTTACGTGTACCGGTAGTTGTAGTGTAGGCTTACGTAGTTAACAAAGTGGGATGAGGTTAAGCAATAATAATCACACCAGAATTGGAAATAAAGCGTGATCAATAAATTTTATTGTAACAGACTTTTTCTACGTCTCTAGTAAAGTAACAAATAAAAATAACAACAAAATTAACAGCTATAATTAAAAGCATATCCTTTGAAAAAAAAAAAAGTAGGTCTAAGCAATAATAATCCCACCAGAATTGAAAATAAAACGTGATCAATAAATTTCGTTAAAATAAACTTAATTTTTCTACGCCTCTAGTAAAATATTATTATTCCAATTATTGTATTTTAGCCATTAACATTTTCATTACAACCAATAACGAACATTTCACAAGCATCAATGTGAAATACGCAACGAGCTAGCACTCGATGGAAATACGACACAGTCCAAAGTCGACCGTGGACAGTCTATTGTTTCTAGTTGCTAACCGCTTGGAGCGCTTTATCACGAGATTTGCAAAAAATCACCTCAAACTTCGCGACTGTATATAGTAGACTGTGGTATTAGCTTCCCTAATTATTATAGAAGAAAATATCATTAAAGTTTTTTGTAGAGAAAAAATACAACATAGCATACAGAACAGAAAACACACTACAAAGACATCTCAACACACAAAAACCACACACAAATAAATACAACCACACAGGTTTATACAAACTCACCTGTAATAGTTGCGACAAGTTCTACATTGGACAGACGGGCAGATCATTCCAAATATGCTACAAAGAACACATTAAAGCAATAACCAGAAGACACAATACATCTACATACGCCGATCACATAACCAATGCTAACCATACATACAATATGCGGACATGGAAATCCTACACATACAACCCAAGAACCAAAAACTCAACACACTAGAACAATATGAAATATACAAACACACTAAAACACACCCTGATCAAATTCTCATCACACAGATCAATTTCAGTACACACACACTATTTGACTCCACTTTTCAACACACTTCAACAATCAAACGCACCCACACAACAGGCAGAGAAGTTCGAGATGACGCCGTGATCTAGTAGGCTCTGAGGATGGTGTGATGAAGCACCGAAACAGCTGTAAGCCGCACGGACTTATAATTAACACGAGTAAGTCCACTAGTTAATCAATTAAGCTGATATTTTGTGTTCAAAATAAAACAGTTTAGGATCCAACCAGTTATAATAAAATTTAAAGAGAAAACAAATGAACGTGACATCAATGTAAATTCATTTTTTATAGATTGATAATGAAAATGCCAATATTTATATTATTTTGCGGTAAATTAGTCAATAACAATATATGTTCAAATAGACCTCCATTTCCTGCTAACAATAACCAAGTTGTATGACTTGGTGTCGGGCTTAATGGATATTCCTCACGAACATCGCACATACTCTGAGTGTACTGTTTCCAGTATAATACAATTTAATAATTTGAGTTTTTCTTTCATGGTTTACATTTTCTCAGATTAACAAATGAAGCATAAACAACAATATCTTCCCATTCAATTGTTTTTACTAATCCATGGCCAACTATGATCAGTATGCATTAAAAATTAATGCAGTTTCTGTGACGGGATTATTTTGTATTATTTTTCAGATTTTTTTTATCTCCAGCCAAAAATTGTTTTTAATGGTATGATTGGACGCAGAATTTTTTTCTCTACATTTTCTTCTATAAAAGTTAAGGGAGCTAATATATCAAAATATACATTTTTGCATTGAAATCCCTGTGGTGCGTGTTTCAAGACACCACACTGTATAGTAACTAACATAGTTGAAATTAATATAATTTCTTAACAAAATGAGTAATCAAGATAAACTGCTATGGAATGTGTGAAGAACAGGATTTGGTAGGTATTCCGCGTTAAAACAAATGCGTCCTTGTTATGATGCAACAATTAAGCTTTGGAAAATAAACAGAAATTTGTTAGCCATTTGACTTATTTGGTCCTGCACTTAAAACATTAATGTAGTAAAAATTTCACCGCAGATTAAGATTTCGAACGGAAGAAGACGATCCTTACACCACACTCTCTTATCATATATAAATGAAGAAGTTTGAAGGAACTGATTCAATTCATTATAAAATTAAATCGTGAAGACGAAGATTAGTGGTATATTCGAGCTATAGATATGCTTAATGAAAGGCAAAATCTAGCTAGAGAGAACACGTTATAAATCACCAGTGCTAATGTGTTAAACACTTGCAAGTATCTTACAGCAAATTTTACAGAAACTTCTGAAAATGTATCCCTATAAGTTGCAAATAATGTTTTAATTTAGAATAGATTATTACGAAGAAAGATACAACATTTTATTACATATGTATATTAGCTCAAGTGTAAATTGAATATCGATAAAATTAATAATCAACTTTGCAAGAAGACTGTAACAACTCAAAAAATCTAGTTTCGAGAAGACACGCTTCAAACTTTTGATTTCAGTTATAAACTCACATACAAATCATAGAACAAAGTTATGTTCTATGGCGGCAAAAAATACACAAATCAAATAAAATATTATTTCTGCCAACAGATGACACTATTCGGTTCAAGAATATATGAAAATAGCAAAATGGTATTTTTAGAGTCGTTAGACCGGTTACACACTATACCGAGAGACATGTAATGTGAAATGTGCGCCTAGAAATGCGTGAGAAAAAATATGTAATGCGAACTATGCGTTTTCAGTAGCCTAGCTTTTTTTTCACAGCCTTCAGTAACTACAGTATTACTATGTGGTCATAGTATAGGAAGAGATGGGGTTTCTGTCATGGCGCCAATTATATAAAATATTTGACAAAATTATCAACATGCGAGAGATCCAGGGCGAATTACTAATGAAATGTCCAGTTTCCATAGTATTACATTTAGACCTGTCGAGTGTTATATTTGTGAAAAGTGTGGGGCTACAACAATGCATTAGAATACATCAACATAACATTGAGAGGTACGGACGAATTACTAAGGAAATGGCCAGTTTCCAAAGTATTACATCTTGGACCTTTCGAGTGTTATGTTTCTAACAAGTGTGGGACTACAACAGTGCATTAGAATACACCAACATAACATTGAGAGGTACGGACGAATTACTAAGGAAATGGCCAGTTTCCATAGTATTACATCTTGGACCTGTCGAGTGTTATATTTCTAACAAGTGTGGGACTACAACAGTGCATTAGAATACACCAACATAACATTGAGAGGTACGGACGAATTACTAAGGAAATGGCCAGTTTCCATAGTATTACATCTTGGACCTGTCGAGTGTTATATTTCTAACAAGTGTGGGACTACAACAGTGCATTAGAATACACCAACATAACATTGAGAGGTACGGACGAATTACTAAGGAAATGGCCAGTTTCCATAATATTACATCTTGGACCTGTCGAGTGTTATATTTGTAACAAGTGTGGGGCTACAACAGTGCATTAGAATACACCAACTTAACATTGAGAGGTACGGACGAATTACTAGGGAAATGGCCAGTTTCCATAGTATTACATCTTGGACCTGTCGAGTGTTATATTTGTAAAAAGTGTAGGGCTACAACAGTGCATTAGAATACACCAACATAACATTGAGAGGTACGGACGAATTACTAGGGAAATGGCCAGTTTCCATAGTATTACATCTTGGACCTTTCGAGTGTTATATTTGTAACAAGTGTGGGGCTACAACAGTGCATTAGAATACACCAACATAACATTGAAAGTACGGACGAATTACTAGGGAAATGGCCAGTTTCCATAGTATTACATCTTGGACCTGTGTTATATTTGTAAAAAGTGTGGGGCTACAACAGTGCATTAGAATACACCAACATAACATTGAGAGGTACGGACGAATTACTAGGGAAATGGCCAGTTTCCATAGTATTACATCTTGGACCTGTCGAGTGTTATATTTGTAACAAGTGTGGGACTACAACAGTGCATTAGAATACACCAACATAACATTGAAAGTACGGACGAATTACTAAGGAAATGGCCAGTTTCCATAGTATTACATCTTGGACCTGTCGAGTGTTATATTTGTAACAAGTGTGGGACTACAACAGTGCATTAGAATACACCAACATAACATTGAAGGTACGGACGAATTACTAGGGAAATGTCCAGTTTCCATAATATTACATCTTGGACCTGTCGAGTGTTATATTTGTAACAAGTGGGGCTACAACAGTGCATTAGAATACACCAACATAACATTGAGAGGTACGGACGAATTACTAGGGAAATGGCCAGTTTCCATAGTATTACATCTTGGACCTGTCGAGTGTTATATTTGTAACAAGTGTGGGACTACAACAGTGCATTAGAATACACCAACATAACATTGAAGGTACGGACGAATTACTAAGGAAATGGCCAGTTTCCATAGTATTACATCTTGGACCTGTCGAGTGTTATATTTGTAACAAGTGTGGGACTACAACAGTGCATTAGAATACACCAACATAACATTGAAGGTACGGACGAATTACTAGGGAAATGTCCAGTTTCCATAATATTACATCTTGGACCTGTCGAGTGTTATATTTGTAACAAGTGGGGCTACAACAGTGCATTAGAATACACCAACATAAAATTGAGAGGTACGGACGAATTACTAAGAAAATGGCCAGTTTCCATAGTATTACATCTTGGACCTTTCGAGTGTTATGTTTGTAACAAGTGTGGGGCTACAACAGTGCATTAGAATACACCGACATAACATTGATAGGTACGGACGAATTACTAAGGAAATGGCCAGTTTCCATAGTATTACATCTTGGACCTTTCGAGTGTTATGTTTGTAACAAGTGTGGGGCTACAACAGTGCATTAGAATACACCGACATAACATTGATAGGTACGGACGAATTACTAAGGAAATGGCCAGTTTCCATAGTATTACATCTTGGACCTTTCGAGTGTTATGTTTGTAACAAGTGTGGGGCTACAACAGTGCATTAGAATACACCAACATAACATTGAGAGGTACGGACGAATTACTAAGGAAATGGCCAGTTTCCATAATATTACATCTTGGACCTGTCGAGTGTTATATTTGTAACAAGTGTGGGGCTACAACAGTGCATTAGAATACACCAACTTAACATTGAGAGGTACGGACGAATTACTAGGGAAATGGCCAGTTTCCATAGTATTACATCTTGGACCTGTCGAGTGTTATATTTGTAAAAAGTGTAGGGCTACAACAGTGCATTAGAATACACCAACATAACATTGAGAGGTACGGACGAATTACTAGGGAAATGGCCAGTTTCCATAGTATTACATCTTGGACCTTTCGAGTGTTATATTTGTAACAAGTGTGGGGCTACAACAGTGCATTAGAATACACCAACATAACATTGAAAGTACGGACGAATTACTAGGGAAATGGCCAGTTTCCATAGTATTACATCTTGGACCTGTGTTATATTTGTAAAAAGTGTGGGGCTACAACAGTGCATTAGAATACACCAACATAACATTGAGAGGTACGGACGAATTACTAGGGAAATGGCCAGTTTCCATAGTATTACATCTTGGACCTGTCGAGTGTTATATTTGTAACAAGTGTGGGACTACAACAGTGCATTAGAATACACCAACATAACATTGAAAGTACGGACGAATTACTAAGGAAATGGCCAGTTTCCATAGTATTACATCTTGGACCTGTCGAGTGTTATATTTGTAACAAGTGGGGCTACAACAGTGCATTAGAATACACCAACATAAAATTGAGAGGTACGGACGAATTACTAAGAAAATGGCCAGTTTCCATAGTATTACATCTTGGACCTTTCGAGTGTTATGTTTGTAACAAGTGTGGGGCTACAACAGTGCATTACACTACACCGACATAACATTGATAGGTACGGACGAATTACTAAGGAAATGGCCAGTTTCCATAGTATTACATCTTGGACCTTTCGAGTGTTATGTTTGTAACAAGTGTGGGGCTACAACAGTGCATTAGAATACACCAACATAACATTGAGAGGTACGGACGAATTACTAAGGAAATGGCCAGTTTCCATAGTATTACATCTTGGACCTTTCGAGTGTTATGTTTGTAACAAGTGTGGGGCTACAACAGTGCATTAGAATACACCGACATAACATTGATAGGTACGGACGAATTACTAAGGAAATGGCCAGTTTCCATAGTATTACATCTTGGACCTTTCGAGTGTTATGTTTGTAACAAGTGTGGGGCTACAACAGTGCATTAGAATACACCAACATAACATTGAGAGGTACGGACGAATTACTAAGGAAATGGCCAGTTTCCATAGTATTACATCTTGGACCTTTCGAGTGTTATATTTGTAACAAGTGTGGGGCTACAACAGTGCATTACAATAAACAAACATAACATTGAGAGGTACGGACGAATTACTAAGGAAATGGCCAGTTTCCATAGTTTTGCATCTTGAACCTATCGAGTGTTATATTTGTAACAAGTGTGGGGCTACAACAGTGCATTACAATAAACAAACATAACATTGAGAGGTACGGACGAATTACTAAGGAAATGGCCAGTTTCCATAGTTTTGCATCTTGAACCTATCGAGTGTTATATTTGTAACAAGTGTGGGGCTACAACAGTGCATTACAATAAACAAACATAACATTGAGAGGTACGGACGAATTACTAAGGAAATGGCCAGTTTCCATAGTTTTGCATCTTGAACCTATCGAGTGTTATATTTGTAACAAGTGTGGGGCTACAACAGTGCATTACAATAAACAAACATAACATTGAGAGGTACGGACGAATTACTAAGGAAATGGCCAGTTTCCATAGTTTTGCATCTTGAACCTATCGAGTGTTATATTTGTAACAAGTGTGGGGCTACAACAGTGCATTACAATAAACAAACATAACATTGAGAGATACGGACGAATTACTAAGGAAATGGCCAGTTTCCATAGTATTGCATCTTGGACCTATCGAGTGTTATATTTGTAACAACAATGTGGGGCTACAACAATGCATTATAATACACCGACATAACCGGACGAATTACTATAGAAATGGCCAGTTTCCATAGTATTGCATCTTGAACCTTTCGAGTGTTATATTTGTAACAAGTGTGGGGCTACAACAGTGCATTAGAATACACCAACATAACATTGAGAGGTACGGACGAATTACTATGGAAATGGCCAGTTTCCATAGTATTACATCTTGGACCTATCGAGTGTTATATTTGTAACAACAATGTGGGGCTACAACAATGCATTATAATACACCAACATGACCGGACGAATTACTATAGAAATGGCCAGTTTCCATAGTATTGCATCTTGAACCTTTCGAGTGTTATATTTGTAACAAGTGTGGGGCTACAACAGTGCATTAGAATACACCAACATAACATTGAGAGGTACGGACGAATTACTATGGAAATGGCCAGTTTCCATAGTATTACATCTTGAACCTGTCGAGTGTTATGTTTGTAACAAGTGTGGGGCTACAACAGTGCATTAGAATACACCAACATAACATTGAGAGGTACGGACGAATTACTAAGGAAATGGCCAGTTTCCATAGTATTACATCTTGGACCTTTCGAGTGTTATGTTTGTAACAAGTGTGGGGCTACAACAGTGCATTAGAATACACCAACATAACATTGAGAGGTACGGACGAATTACTAAGGAAATGGCCAGTTTCCATAATATTACATCTTGGACCTGTCGAGTGTTATATTTGTAACAAGTGTGGGGCTACAACAGTGCATTAGAATACACCAACTTAACATTGAGAGGTACGGACGAATTACTAGGGAAATGGCCAGTTTCCATAGTATTACATCTTGGACCTGTCGAGTGTTATATTTGTAAAAAGTGTAGGGCTACAACAGTGCATTAGAATACACCAACATAACATTGAGAGGTACGGACGAATTACTAGGGAAATGGCCAGTTTCCATAGTATTACATCTTGGACCTTTCGAGTGTTATATTTGTAACAAGTGTGGGGCTACAACAGTGCATTAGAATACACCAACATAACATTGAAAGTACGGACGAATTACTAGGGAAATGGCCAGTTTCCATAGTATTACATCTTGGACCTGTGTTATATTTGTAAAAAGTGTGGGGCTACAACAGTGCATTAGAATACACCAACATAACATTGAGAGGTACGGACGAATTACTAGGGAAATGGCCAGTTTCCATAGTATTACATCTTGGACCTGTCGAGTGTTATATTTGTAACAAGTGTGGGACTACAACAGTGCATTAGAATACACCAACATAACATTGAAAGTACGGACGAATTACTAAGGAAATGGCCAGTTTCCATAGTATTACATCTTGGACCTGTCGAGTGTTATATTTGTAACAAGTGGGGCTACAACAGTGCATTAGAATACACCAACATAAAATTGAGAGGTACGGACGAATTACTAAGAAAATGGCCAGTTTCCATAGTATTACATCTTGGACCTTTCGAGTGTTATGTTTGTAACAAGTGTGGGGCTACAACAGTGCATTAGACTACACCGACATAACATTGATAGGTACGGACGAATTACTAAGGAAATGGCCAGTTTCCATAGTATTACATCTTGGACCTTTCGAGTGTTATGTTTGTAACAAGTGTGGGGCTACAACAGTGCATTAGAATACACCAACATAACATTGAGAGGTACGGACGAATTACTAAGGAAATGGCCAGTTTCCATAGTATTACATCTTGGACCTTTCGAGTGTTATGTTTGTAACAAGTGTGGGGCTACAACAGTGCATTAGAATACACCGACATAACATTGATAGGTACGGACGAATTACTAAGGAAATGGCCAGTTTCCATAGTATTACATCTTGGACCTTTCGAGTGTTATGTTTGTAACAAGTGTGGGGCTACAACAGTGCATTAGAATACACCAACATAACATTGAGAGGTACGGACGAATTACTAAGGAAATGGCCAGTTTCCATAGTATTACATCTTGGACCTTTCGAGTGTTATATTTGTAACAAGTGTGGGGCTACAACAGTGCATTACAATAAACAAACATAACATTGAGAGGTACGGACGAATTACTAAGGAAATGGCCAGTTTCCATAGTTTTGCATCTTGAACCTATCGAGTGTTATATTTGTAACAAGTGTGGGGCTACAACAGTGCATTACAATAAACAAACATAACATTGAGAGGTACGGACGAATTACTAAGGAAATGGCCAGTTTCCATAGTTTTGCATCTTGAACCTATCGAGTGTTATATTTGTAACAAGTGTGGGGCTACAACAGTGCATTACAATAAACAAACATAACATTGAGAGGTACGGACGAATTACTAAGGAAATGGCCAGTTTCCATAGTTTTGCATCTTGAACCTATCGAGTGTTATATTTGTAACAAGTGTGGGGCTACAACAGTGCATTACAATAAACAAACATAACATTGAGAGGTACGGACGAATTACTAAGGAAATGGCCAGTTTCCATAGTTTTGCATCTTGAACCTATCGAGTGTTATATTTGTAACAAGTGTGGGGCTACAACAGTGCATTACAATAAACAAACATAACATTGAGAGGTACGGACGAATTACTAAGGAAATGGCCAGTTTCCATAGTTTTGCATCTTGAACCTATCGAGTGTTATATTTGTAACAAGTGTGGGGCTACAACAGTGCATTACAATAAACAAACATAACATTGAGAGGTACGGACGAATTACTAAGGAAATGGCCAGTTTCCATAGTTTTGCATCTTGAACCTATCGAGTGTTATATTTGTAACAAGTGTGGGGCTACAACAGTGCATTACAATAAACAAACATAACATTGAGAGATACGGACGAATTACTAAGGAAATGGCCAGTTTCCATAGTATTGCATCTTGGACCTATCGAGTGTTATATTTGTAACAACAATGTGGGGCTACAACAATGCATTATAATACACCGACATAACCGGACGAATTACTATAGAAATGGCCAGTTTCCATAGTATTGCATCTTGAACCTTTCGAGTGTTATATTTGTAACAAGTGTGGGGCTACAACAGTGCATTAGAATACACCAACATAACATTGAGAGGTACGGACGAATTACTATGGAAATGGCCAGTTTCCATAGTATTACATCTTGGACCTATCGAGTGTTATATTTGTAACAACAATGTGGGGCTACAACAATGCATTATAATACACCAACATGACCGGACGAATTACTATAGAAATGGCCAGTTTCCATAGTATTGCATCTTGAACCTTTCGAGTGTTATATTTGTAACAAGTGTGGGGCTACAACAGTGCATTAGAATACACCAACATAACATTGAGAGGTACGGACGAATTACTATGGAAATGGCCAGTTTCCATAGTATTACATCTTGAACCTGTCGAGTGTTATGTTTGTAACAAGTGTGGGGCTACAACAGTGCATTAGAATACACCAACATAACATTGAGAGGTACGGACGAATTACTATGGAAATGGCCAGTTTCCATAGTATTACATCTTGGACCTATCGAGTGTTATATTTGTAACAACAATGTGGGGCTACAACAATGCATTATAATACACCAACATGACCGGACGAATTACTATAGAAATGGCCAGTTTCCATAGTATTGCATCTTGAACCTTTCGAGTGTTATATTTGTAACAAGTGTGGGGCTACAACAGTGCATTAGAATACACCAACATAACATTGAGAGGTACGGACGAATTACTATGGAAATGGCCAGTTTCCATAGTATTACATCTTGGACCTATCGAGTGTTATATTTGTAACAACAATGTGGGGCTACAACAATGCATTATAATACACCAACATGACCGGACGAATTACTATAGAAATGGCCAGTTTCCATAGTATTGCATCTTGAACCTTTCGAGTGTTATATTTGTAACAAGTGTGGGGCTACAACAGTGCATTAGAATACACCAACATAACATTGAGAGGTACGGACGAATTACTATGGAAATGGCCAGTTTCCATAGTATTACATCTTGAACCTGTCGAGTGTTATGTTTGTAACAAGTGTGGGGCTACAACAGTGCATTAGAATACACCAACATAACATTGAGAGGTACGGACGAATTACTATGGAAATGGCCAGTTTCCATAGTATTACATCTTGGACCTATCGAGTGTTATATTTGTAACAACAATGTGGGGCTACAACAATGCATTATAATACACCAACATGACCGGACGAATTACTATAGAAATGGCCAGTTTCCATAGTATTGCATCTTGAACCTTTCGAGTGTTATATTTGTAACAAGTGTGGGGCTACAACAGTGCATTAGAATACACCAACATAACATTGAGAGGTACGGACGAATTACTATGGAAATGGCCAGTTTCCATAGTATTACATCTTGAACCTGTCGAGTGTTATGTTTGTAACAAGTGTGGGGCTACAACAGTGCATTAGAATACACCAACATAACATTGAGAGGTACGGACGAATTACTATGGAAATGGCCAGTTTCCATAGTATTACATCTTGGACCTATCGAGTGTTATATTTGTAACAACAATGTGGGGCTACAACAATGCATTATAATACACCAACATGACCGGACGAATTACTATAGAAATGGCCAGTTTCCATAGTATTGCATCTTGAACCTTTCGAGTGTTATATTTGTAACAAGTGTGGGGCTACAACAGTGCATTAGAATACACCAACATAACATTGAGAGGTACGGACGAATTACTATGGAAATGGCCAGTTTCCATAGTATTACATCTTGGACCTATCGAGTGTTATATTTGTAACAACAATGTGGGGCTACAACAATGCATTATAATACACCAACATGACCGGACGAATTACTATAGAAATGGCCAGTTTCCATAGTATTGCATCTTGAACCTTTCGAGTGTTATATTTGTAACAAGTGTGGGGCTACAACAGTGCATTAGAATACACCAACATAACATTGAGAGGTACGGACGAATTACTATGGAAATGGCCAGTTTCCATAGTATTACATCTTGAACCTGTCGAGTGTTATGTTTGTAACAAGTGTGGGGCTACAACAGTGCATTAGAATACACCAACATAACATTGAGAGGTACGGACGAATTACTATGGAAATGGCCAGTTTCCATAGTATTACATCTTGGACCTATCGAGTGTTATATTTGTAACAACAATGTGGGGCTACAACAATGCATTATAATACACCAACATGACCGGACGAATTACTATAGAAATGGCCAGTTTCCATAGTATTGCATCTTGAACCTTTCGAGTGTTATATTTGTAACAAGTGTGGGGCTACAACAGTGCATTAGAATACACCAACATAACATTGAGAGGTACGGACGAATTACTATGGAAATGGCCAGTTTCCATAGTATTACATCTTGGACCTATCGAGTGTTATATTTGTAACAACAATGTGGGGCTACAACAATGCATTATAATACACCAACATGACCGGACGAATTACTATAGAAATGGCCAGTTTCCATAGTATTGCATCTTGAACCTTTCGAGTGTTATATTTGTAACAAGTGTGGGGCTACAACAGTGCATTAGAATACACCAACATAACATTGAGAGGTACGGACGAATTACTATGGAAATGGCCAGTTTCCATAGTATTACATCTTGGACCTATCGAGTGTTATATTTGTAACAACAATGTGGGGCTACAACAATGCATTATAATACACCAACATGACCGGACGAATTACTATAGAAATGGCCAGTTTCCATAGTATAGCATCTTGAACCTTTCGAGTGTTATATTTGTAACAAGTGTGGGGCTACAACAGTGCATTAGAATACACAAGTATCAAAATATTCTTATCCTGATAGTATCTGTAGATGCAAACTAAAGGTAAGCGTTCACTACATCGTATCTCACTCATCGGACAAATCGCATGGATCGGAAAATGATAATCTTTACTGTACAGAGTAATTGTTATGTAACCGCGTTCACTACATCGTATCGCACGCATCGGGTCACGATAAATCCGTCCACGTTTCTCGGATGAGCAACTTTTCCGATGCGTGCGATCATGGCCTTCTTTAATAAATCATTTTTAATTGGTCAACTGTTACTATTATGTTGTGCCATATTCAGTGTCGCGCCAAAATGCCAAACGGACAACTTACATGCTTGTAGAAAACTGCGAAGAATTATATAATTTGAAGCATTCCCATTATAGTAATCAAGTCGTTTTTTACATATATTATGTAACCAATATCTCTTTCGTTTCTTCCTCTTCAATTAAGAAGCATGAAGCAATTACAAATTCTTATTCGCTAGCACTCATGATTAATAGACCTAACCTCAACACTCCTCTGTTTTCAGCAATGTCAATATCGTACGTCATATGTTTTAAACAGCTGATAGGGAATCCGAGGAGGCGATGAGGTAGAGCCGTTACAGTGAACGCAGTGCACTTTAAATATCCGTTGCGTGCGATTCGTACGAGGATTGCGATACGGTGTAGTGAACGCTTACCTTAAAGCTACGTTTTTACTACTATGTACATCTCGCAAAAGCCAGTGAAGCAAACGAAAATTGAGCTTTCTTTGGTGTAACTTTTCTGGAGAAATAGCGTTATTCTCTCACTAAATTAAACGGCATGCAGCAAATTGTATGTTACTTTATCACGAAATGGAATGAGATTGTTCACTTTTTCATTAACATGAACAGTATTCGCTCCGGTAATTCAACTCCTGCATCACGGGTACAATGAAGAAAACAAAATCCTTAATAAATTATCGTGTTGACTAGTATGTAATACATACAGTAATATCTAATATTATAAATCATCATATTTTATTTTTATTGTTAAATATTGTCTGATAATGAAGTCGTAATTTTATTCATAGCCACTCGCATGTTGATTCACATTGCAAATCAGAAGCCTAACCTAATGCCTAATGTTTAAATTTATTGATATCTGTTTCTAGATTTCTTCTTCTAATTCAGTATTTTCATAGTTATCGTTTCGTATCTCATACAATAAGTATGACATGAACAATTTCAATGAGCCGCTGACATATTAGAAAACATTTTGCCATGTTTCCGAATAATTAATTTAAAACAGCTAAAAAAAAGTATTTTCCCCCATCTCTGTGTGTAATGGTAATCGTTGACAGAGGCCGTATGTGTCTTTTAATTTCACGCATTTCTCGGTGCACATTTCGCATTACACATCTCTGGGTATAGTGTGTACCGACCTAACAGTCTTGTTACCAAGGTACGTAAATATAATAATAGAGTAACTTGATATAATTATTTATCCTGTATTTTACAATCTTTCTGATTGAAAGTAAAATATACTGAATGATATATTATCTCGGAAATTGTGAACACTTGAGGTACACTTTACTCTCAGTTGTAGGTTCAGTATTCACAATTGTCGAATATGGACAACAGACAATCCACATGTTCAGACTGTCCCATTCTTATCACATTCCATAGCCGCTTGCATCATCTTGTTGGCTCAGTTTGTTTAGCAGTTATAATAATTTTAAAAATCTATGTTGATTACCTTTGAGAAACCATATATTTAAAGTTAAAACAAGGATTTAACTTAATTAATTGTTTCTTTCATAAACATGCTCGGAAATGTAATATATATTTTCAGAATTTTAATTCGCGTAAAGCGTTGAAAAATAATTTGTTGTACAGAATTCGTTTCATGTTATTTTATTTACGATTTTTTCGAAAGAAATCTTCATCTAATATAAATAATAGGCCTAATAACTTAAAATAATTACATACCGTATGGTAATGGCTATCGCCCATGGTGATATCGTGGTTGCCATACTTTCGATTCGATCTAAGGTTCACAGACTCTAACCCGGCAGAGAATTTGATTTTAAATGGAAATTCAATCCTGAGCATGGCTTCTTCCGGGAAGTAAGTAAAGCTGTGGGTCGTGTGTCGTAGATTTATGACAGGTAATAAATTATTTTATTAACAGACAACCATAAAATATCTACTCCGCACTATAATTATTTGAAGTAATGTAAAAGTTATGTAATTTGTTCAATTCAATCTTCAGTCTCTTAAATTGGCTAAAAATTAGTGACAATTTCATTATGTAATTTTTTTACACAGCAATGCACGTATATTTTTCTGCCCAGTATTCCTCTTAGTTGTGCTCTATTATATATTTTAGTTATGATCACTTTATATTCTCAGCAAACTGGATTGTTATGTCTATGAACTTATATAAAATTACCATAAAACATTTGCGTATAGCCTATACAGTAATTTATAGTTACAACTTTTCAAACGCTGTTCAACTTTCAGTAACATTTGATTATTATTTATAATCGTTAAGTTTCACATGATTAGCTGTTAACATTTAAAAAAATTAAGTAGCATAACACATTATTTCTCATACTCCACAGATTTTTCCAGAAGTAGGCGCCGAAAATTACGTTATAATTACATCAATTGTTATAATAAATATAATTTTCCATGGCTGTTGGATTATTTCGTTGTGACTTAGTTTAAAGTAATGTATTATTTAAAAAAAGTATGATATATGCCTACATACCGTGAACCAAGCGATTTCAATTTCACAATCGTGTAATAAATTTCTTTGTAATTATTAATACTTTCAATTGTTTAATATTGTTAACAAGAATTGTTTATTTTTACGTAGGTTATAAATTTGTTTGTTCTTAATCCCGTTAAAGGACATTGTTTATCTTTGCTTGTGAGTTGTACATATAGGCCTACGTATTTTGAGTGATTTTAATAGAATATATAATTTAAAATATGGAGAATGTTGGAATACTAAATCTTTTTGTATGCATTTTTGCCACTGAAACTCAATTTCTTTTTGCATAGATTAGAACAACCATAGTAACTGTTATAACAAATAATTGACAATTTTTTCAATTTCGTAGCATAGCATTTTCAGTCAGCATTATTTTATAACTGCCGTTTTAATACGAATAAAATTATAAAATATATCCTGTTCTAAAACACATTATCTTTAATATTGGCTTTTTTTCGGATTCCCATCACGTGAATACTGCACTACGCTTCAGACTTTTGAGATAAACTGACCAGGTATGACGCCAACTGCTAACCATCTTGTCATGAACTTGAAAATTTCATTGAAATGTGATGTTGGCATATTAGTACGAAACTCCTGAATTCGTTGTAACGATAATCGTTGTGTTGTGAATATATTGTAAAGGAGGCACTGAAAAGTTATCGTTTCTGTACCTATGCAGTGCCTTTCACTGTATTTAAAAATTTTGTAATTAAAATTTTTGTCGAAATCTATTTAATAATATTCTAAGGAACAACGTATGTAGTCGGCCTGGTTGGCTCAGTTGGTATAGCGCTGGCCTTCTATGCCCGTGGTTGCGGGTTCGATACGGGGCCAGGTCGATGGCATTTAAGTGTGCGACAGGCTCATGTCAGAAGATTTACTGCATGTAAAAGAACTCCTGCGGGACAAAATTCCGGCACACCGGCGACGCTGCAGTTGCGAGCTTCTTTAAATAAAACATAACATTTAATCACGTATATATTTATGTAGCCTAGGCTATTAGAACCAGTAAATCGAATAGTACGTTTTTGTGTTTTTTTACAGCTAAATATGATCTCGTTCTTTCTTTAGTTGAATTATTACTTTCAAATATTGTATTGACATTTTTCATAACCATCTTCGTTATAAAAATATAAAAGAAAAATATATTTTTTACATGATGGTGCGTTATTTCGTACTTATGGTGTTGTTAACATGTCATGTAAATTGATTATACTAAACGATGACTGATTGCTATATAAACTCTAAAAATATCGATGCCCGGTCTCGGAACAATTTTTTTCCCTTGACGATGACGATGACGAGGAGTACGATGATACAATAATTTGAACATGTTTGTTTTGCGTTGTCGGTAACCATGTTTCATTAAGGAAAAATTCATTAATCATTAAGGTTGGTCATGTAAGTATGCATATTAATTTATTTTATTGTCATGAAGAAAATTATTCTGGAAATAAACAAACCAATGATATAATATACAGGGTGTTTCCGAAGTGGTATTACAAACTTTCAGGCATAATGGCGAAGGGCACATGTATCAATTTGAGTTAATGAACCCTGGTCCGGAAATGACTGAGTCGAAAGTTATAAGCAAAAATAGTTGTGTGGAAATGGAATTGTAATTCGGCACCACGTGCCCTCCTTCCCTTAACTTTTGGAACAGTCGTGGAAATATGGTATGGGCCGGATGTCTTCTACGTGGGTACTTGACCGATACAATCTATGAGCTTGTCTGCTGTTCCCATTGGCTCATCCGTATTCGAAAATCAGGTCTGCTTATTCCGCTCTCGTGTACTCCTCCATATTACTAGGACTGATCGACTGGACACTGCAACTTGCACACATACACTGCTGTCTACAGACGTGCATATCAGGACCATGTCCGTTACACATTACGCTATCTGCATTGCTTTAGTGTAGTTTCCTGTCCCCATCCCTCAGACAGCTCACTGAATGGAATACTGTAAGTCAGCCGTGGCGAAAAGGCCATGGTGCGCCGAGCCACTGTGTAAGCTGCAACGTGCATAGCACCTATGGAGGGAGGCGGACAACCGAAGGGGAAGTTAATGTTTAGGACGTGTAACGAAGAAAGAAATGAACAAGAAAACATAGGACACATTATCACAACCTAAAATTAACTGTCTTCAGAATGTCTCTGCGACAAAGTTTCAAAATCAGGAATTATGTCACTTACTGCCAATCGTAGTTGATCACGAAGGTATTTGTCTGTCAGTCGTGATCTAAATTTGATTTTTACTATTTTCATTGTTGAAAACAATTTTTCACAAACGTAAGTTACAGCGAACATGGCTTCAACAGAGCAAGCGAAAGAACGAAGCTTCAAATATTTATTTTTTTCCAAAGATTTGAAAAGTTCAATATCTGTCAAGTCCTTACATCTAGCTTTCATTTAACGTCACATTGTAAATCTGTGAGTTTAAATTGAAAATCTAACCGCATTATTCGTACATCTGCTGTAAAAGAATCGACGTACAGAGATGATAATGATAATAATAATAATAATAATAATAATAATAATAATAATAATAATAATAATAATAATAATAACAACACTTAACCTTTTAATGTTTCATCAGTAACATGTAGTAACTTATAATGCCGATTTATGTTATACAACCGGTTTCCTAGTAATATTTGTGAACAAATCATACATTTAATATTTTCATCATATTGTCAGCAAAAGAATGCATCCTCCCATCCTACTTGAAACTTTCGTTTTTTATAGAGGCACATGGTATCGAGAGAGACATTGCGACGATACGCCACTCGCAGGTCCGAGACAAATACAAATAGAACGGAGTTTGACTCCAGTGAGTGAGAGGGTGGGGGTTGTATGTAGGAAGCGAGAGAAAAGCACTGCGAGCCACAATGTGCTCGTGAGTCGCATTTTCGCCGCGGCTGCTGTAAGTAGACAACGTAAACAACGTCAGAGGAATACAGTATGTGTAACATGTACAGATAAACACACATAAATAAGGTGTACAGAGGAATAAAATTATTTCATTTCCACACAACTATTTTTGCTTGTAACTTTCGACTCGGTCATTTCCGGACCAGGGTTCCTTATCTCAAATTGATACATGTGCCCTTCACCATCATCCCTGAAAGTTTGTAACACCACCTCGGAAACACCCTGTATAAGATGATTTAAATGCAGTGTTTTTTTAAGAAGTGCAGTGTTAAATCTGTGTTATACAGTTACATGATTCAGTCTATGCAGAAAGGAGTGCGAGTGTGGCGATTGAAGTATCAATAAGGAGATTCCGAAATATAAAAATAATATGTTTTTACAGTTAATATATTGCGAATATCTTCTGATTATTCATTTATGTATTACGATTATTAGAGAAGATTTTATATGCAATTTTCAATTTATAACTTAAAATTGTTCAAACCCATTGAAATAAGATACCTTAGAGTAATTTTAAGCCTGTGATTCGTAGTTATATTTTATGAATTGTTTAAAAGCTTTTAAAATAATAATTTCATTGCAATACACAATTCAGTTCGCTGAGTGCTTGGTGGTGGTTGTGTAATGTTTGTTATGCCCTGTTACCTTCTAGGCAATTTTTGCCAGTAGCATCCCTGAGATAATAGAGCTGGTAGGGACTAGATCCAAGTACGGGGGAGAGTACAAGCGCGAGCATGGAAAGAGGTACCTACAAACAACACATGGTAACCGTACATTGGTTGCCTCACATTACACACATCAATTCATCTCACTCATAATCATTGCTTGATAATCTTAAGGAATCTTGCATATAAAACACGGTTACCAGAAATGAGATAATATTAGAATACACCATTCAGACACTTTTATTACGCTATGAGCAACATGTGATTTCATTGCAGTTTCGTTTAGAATCGTTTTTCATGGGTACGTCAGCGAATAGGGATTATAAAGAATGGACACTTCGCGTCGGTACCTTTGATGTAGTCGGACCGATTTCAGTGACCTTCAACCCAGCTAGAGCGTGAGATTCTGCTTTCTCCCTAGAGTTGGCGCTGACATCACAACAGCTAGCAGTCGACACAGCGGAAATATAACACATATAATTAATACATCTAGGTACATTATGTACTCAAATAAAATAAATTGGATCCATAAAATAATAAATCCGTCATTAACTGTAATGTCTAGACTCTAGAGTTCCTTTATAATGAGAGTTGAGACGTTGGCCCCAATAACAATTAAAATATGTAATGATTTGATAGCACTGAAAATGGAAAAACAAAACTCTTGTGAGAAGTAAAACCATATACCTATATTATATTATATATAAATATTAAACGAATTTGATACATAATTTTATAATGTATTATATTATTTCATAATATAATTCATTATATCTGATATATAAAAAATTATTATTACAACTAGTTTGGCACTGAGAAATAAAGAAAAGCTGTTAACTTGAATTTATTTGAAGCAAAGCGTTACTGGATTATGCAATAAGGTAGGCGATGTTTGGATCCTGTGTCTCAACTCTGTACTCAATTATTATCTTAGCGTATGCTCGATTACACTGACCTCTAGCGCTTGAAAATAGAACTAAACGCTGGCGCACAGAGAAACAAAACACAGGAAAATTCGCTCAGTGTCCATTCTTTATAATCCCTATTCGCTGGGTACGTAGATAATATTACAATACAGTGACCTTCATCCGTATGATTATATATAACCAGTGCTTTTCTTCTGGAAGAAAAGGTGGTGGAACTTTGTATACGTATAGAATAGAGGACGGAAAGATGATTACTGTTCAGTGCAAAGGAACTTTGTCGTTTTTAACCTCCTTTTTGTCAAACTATAAGACTTTCAAGGCCTAAGCGGATTTGAAGAAAAATTATGTTTAAAAGATAATTATTAACACATTTCTCGGTTCCATTATGAAAAATAAAACAGAAACGGTGCCAGAAAAAAGCCAGAATGTACTATATAATGCACTTTATTAAAAGAAATTGTCATTTTTACACTTTATATTGCTAACTAAAACAACACATGTTCGCAAACAACTTCATGGTTAACTGAAGCAAGTAGAACAGTAGTGAAATGTGAGTTTAATTCTATTTTCATGTTTAGAATTCTTTAATTGAAGACAAAATATCCGCAACTGAAGCTATGATTTCAATTTTTGTTGTAAACGATAAACACAGGTACTCCATTCCGTAGTGCTTTGAGCTCCACGTTAAAATATTCATTTTTACTCCATTTGTATTCTATTTTTGGTACAGGAGAAAATGCAATAAAATGTACAATTTGGTACTTTACCTGGACCAAATTTGTGGTAAAGTGACTTAAGTACACTCTACCTAGGCTAATAGAAACTGTTTCCTTCATTTTATAGGTTATCTGAATGATTATGAAGTGCTATAAGATGGCGTGCCTGTACTTATCATTTAATTTTTTTTAATCTCAAATTTGATTTTCTTTTGATATACTTGTCGGTATTACTGGAAATCAGTATAATTTTAGTCTTTATTCTGAATTAAATAACACAGAATGCTAAATTGTCGAACACAAAAAAGAACATTAAGCCTAAATTATATATGTATTTAAATTATGATCGTTAGAAACTCTGTTCTATTACAGAATGTGAATATGGAATTTAACGTCTCTTAAGCAATGATCACAAAAATAGTAAGAAAGTAGCACGCAGTGAGTTAGATGAAAACGAGATAATATTAGAGATCATATAATGATATTAAAATTTAAAATTGCATTCAAAATTGTATAGTATTGTCTCTGATGGTATAAATATCAGTTTCCCATTAAGATTGTTGTACAAGTACATGAAACCACGTTTAGAATGCAGATATATCTCGTAACAATATATTATGCAAGATTCCAAATCTTTGAGGTTTTCAAGCATGGATCCAGTGTTTCATATTGATTCTGGTGGAAATATTGGAAGACTCATTAAGCATTTTCAGATTCTGGTGCTAAGACATGGAAAATCAGTTTAAAGTCACAATTTAGTGGAACTGGTACATTCTATTAAGGTTTCAAAAGATTTAAACATTTGTGAAAATGGAAGTACCGGTACAGGATTGTCTTATTTATTAAATAGTACATTCTTATTATACTAAAAACTTCACCATTTTTTCCACATTCGAATAATTTGTTTCATTTCTTACTTTTCATGTGTCTTCAACTTCTTGCAGCTACACTACCTAACAAACACTTCATATGAAATTATAACATGTATCCATGCGGAATTAGAATGCGATGGATTATCTGTTAATTTTACCTAATTAACCCTTTGTAGAATGTGCAGCCATGTTTTTGTGTAATTTTTTATTTTCTGTCACTTGTTAGCAATCCTTTTTCGCCTCATATTAGCGGACTAGAGGTAATTCTTAGATTAAGTATTTATTTTTAAACAAATGCGCTCATAACTGATAAAGCTTTGATGAAGTGATTGTAGGAGTAACAGTGGATGTAATGAGTGCCGATATACAGTGTTACAGCCTCCACAGATAGGCTATTCATAAATAAATCGGTATGATTTGAGGAATTATACATTTTGAGCCATGATAAAATAGTGTAGACCTACTCTCTAATCGCTACAGTAACCTGTGTCCTTTCAAATTTTTAACTGCGTATGACATTTGGTCATTGAAGATAGACAGTTAGGGCCGTATTCATAGACATTCTTAGCGCGGGCTTCCGGTGGATGATCAGCGTTTTTCGTATTCATAAACCAGTGTTAGCGATAGGATATGATTTGAATTCTGTAAAAGTAACCAGTGGATAGCCGGGGCTAGCTTAGTACGCTCGTAACGCGTGCTGCGAAATGTCTATGACTAGCACCCTAAAAGATTAAACAATCATTATTACCTGACTTTAATTAAAATATTTTAATTTTGTAATTTCTTCGAGATATTTAGAATCTCTCACTAAATATTATCTTCAGAATAATATTATTCTGTTAATCTGTGTGCCTTCTCCATAAACATTAATTGAATCGTTTATTCTAGAAAGAACATAAGACACTTTTTTGTCAGTTTTACAAGAGCCATAAAAACTATTTAAATTGAAGACAATTTTTTTTCAATTCCTTGTATTGCATCTTCGGAAGAATACTAAAGTACACTTTACACACGAGTTTCAGATTTTCTTAAAGAAAAGAGTGGTTTCTATGGATTGTTTTTTTTTTTTTGTCTTGGACTTGTTTGGAAGTAACTCCCGAAAAGACAAAGTATATGATTATGTCTAGTGACGAGAATATTGTACGAAATGGAAATATAAAAATTAGAAATTTATCTTTTGAAGAGGTGGAAAAATTCAACTATCTTGGAGCAACAGTAACAAATATAAATGACACTCGGGAGGAAATTAAACGCAGAATAAATATGGGAAATGCCTGTTATTATTCGGTTCAGAAACTTTTATCATCCAGTCTGCTGTCGAAAAATCTGAAAGTTAGAATTTATAAAACAGTTATATCACCGGTTGTTCTGTATGGTTGTGAAACTTGGACTCTCACTTTGAGAGAGGAACAGAGATTAAGGGTGTTTGAGAATAAGGTGCTTAGGAAAATATTTGGGGCTAAGAGGGATGAAGTTACAGGAGAATGGAGAAAGTTACACAACACAGAACTGCACGCATTGTATTCTTCACCTGACATAATTAGGAACATTAAATCCAGACGTTTGAGATGGGCAGGGCATGTAGCATGTATGGGTGAATCCAGATATGCATATAAAGTGTTAGTTGGGAGGCCGGAGCGGAAAAGACCTTTGGGGAGGCCGGAGCGGAAAAGACCTTTGGGGAGGCCGAGACGTAGATGAGAAGATAATATTAAAATGGATTTGAGAGAGGTGGGATATGATGATAGAGACTGGATTAATCTTGCTCAGGATAGGGACCGATGGCGGGCTTATGTGAGGGCGGCATTGAACCTCCGGGTTCCTTAAAAGCCAGTAAGTAAGTAAGTAAGTCTTGGAATTGTGCTCTTTCTAAACTAAACACAGGAACAATGAGAACTCAAAAAGGCGGAGATATTACAAATCAATGCTTTAATGAACAATAAGTGTACAAAATAGTGATAAACATGGAAATATGCCTCTTATTTTCATTTTTGGAATGAAAAACTTTACTCTGCATTACCCTGTGTTGTAGTTGGCTAATTCACAATGGTGTCTTAGAAAGATTTTGTCCCTTCACTTACATATTTGAGAACTTTTTTTATATCTTGAATTTCAGTGTTGATTTCAGTCAGCTTAGTGAAAAAACTCACATATCCATGTTATGTGCTCTTTCTCAAATGAACGTATTTAGGCTATCTAACCTCCATAGCAACAAATGGAGATGAGTTAGAAATGTCCCATTCCTAAACTTAATGCGGCTATCCCAATAAAATATATATTTTAACAGAACACCAATTTCCACAAAAATGTGACTTGTGCCCTTTCTAAAAAAAAAAAAAAAAGATTCAATTATCCTGAATGTTCCAACTAGTCATTCAGTCTTCAATTCTTTTTTTTTCATTTTTAAATCACTATATCCATTTATAACCACACGATACATCCATTCTGTTTGGATGATCGTCCACCTCTCCTTCGACATGTGGGCGTGAGGCCAGCAGCCGGCTGGTCGGTCTAGGCCCTTCACGGGCTGTAGCGCCACGGATTTTTATATCCATTTATTGTGTAAAATCAGTGGTCCTGTAAAAAGCTTTGACTCTTAATTTAAACAAACTGGGTTATTGTATTGATTTAAGATTTTCGAAAAGTGGCTTATAAATTTCTTTTTTCCAGAATATAGTACTCTAGTATGTACAGATCTATTATGCATATGTACATCTAGATTCTGTTGAAGAATATTAATACAGTATCTGTTTTTACACGCTAGAGGAAATATACGATACGCAGTTTCCTGAAAAGGGCTCATGGTTCAAATTTTTCTACCATTTACATTATTTTATTAATTTTGATTTTAACATCGATTGTAAAAATGTATTGTCTCGCATTCTTTCATGGAATGAATGATGAAATTTACATAAAGGTATTTATTGTTATACAGTATATAAATCTATGTTTTAAAATTACATTTATTTTATCATGCACATTTATAATATGTCGATAACTGCAAATTTCAAGAGCAGAATTAATC